>NC_090649.1:437100498-437400498 GCF_040937935.1 Hyperolius riggenbachi
GCATTAGTTAAGGTTACAGGCAATATTTAGGGGTAACATACAGCAATATGACAATACAGGAATACATGCAAACCAGATCATGCAGCACAGTATGAGTACCAGGTAATGCTTAGTCAGTCACTGGATGGAGCATGGAGATTAGGCAAGTTAGGTTCACTCAGATGCATAGCATGGGTTCACAGTAATGGAGGTGCATGATCAGGTAGGACACACAAGGTGGAGGACCCTGCCCAAAGGCTTACAATCTAGAGCAAGGGTGTCAAACTGAAGCACAAAGTGGGCCAAACTTGTACACTGGGACCTAGTTGCGGGCCAACCTCAATATATACTGGTGCAAGGAAGAGGCAGAGCGGGACACCACTTCAATAAAATCCCTTAATTCCGGTTGGGAGAGCAGGTACAAAAGCAGTGGGGGTTTTCTAGTGCCTGAGAGCTGTTTCACTGGTTAAACCAGCTTCTTCAGAGGCAGAATATACCAATACCTACTGGCCATTCCTCCTTATTAAGTTCCCAGGTGTCTAATAGACCCCATTCAACCCCTATACAGTGCCCTGGTGTCTAGAGTCCCTCAATCCTTTCCTATACAGTTTCCTGGTGCCTAGAGGCCCCTATCCTCCCCTATACAGTTCCATGGTGTCTGTTGACGCCCCTCCCCCTGTCTCCCCTATACAGTTCCCTGGTGTTTAGTGCTTCCCCCTCCCTCCCCATATTACTTCCCTGCTGTTCTAGGGCTTCACCTCTAATGTAGCTTTCTTGGTGGTCTAGAGTAGGGCAAACATAATGCAAAGTGGGGAAACCACCTGAGGGCCAAATTTAACGGCTCTGAAGGCCAGACTTGGCCCACGGGCTGGAGTTTGACATGTATGACCTAGAGGAAGAGGCAGGGACACGAAAGGTAGGGGACCAGAGTTCAGCTATAAATTGGTATACAACGTGACTTTTTCTTGCATGTTTCCCAAAGTTCCTTTTTAAGGTAAAGTCTATGGTTAGTATTAAGAAACTGTGAGGAAAAGAGTTAAGATAGGTACAAGGATTGGGTGAGTACAGATGGTGGTGGGAAATGCATTTAGAGTAGGTCAAGGGTGAAGGCTGATATTAGATTATGTCAAAGTCAGGCAAAGTTAAATATTGGAGATCAGCTACAATTAATATTGGGGTTCAGTTTCATTTCCTTGTTGCTGATATATTGTATGGAAATCCTAGAATCAAACGATTTAGGCTTGTAAGGAATTAATAGGATTGGCTACATTAGACCAGACTTGGAGTCATTAGAATTTACAGTAGGTCTATCTGGGATTTCAAGAGTCCTTTCAGTCCAATGTTTATCAGGTCTAATTCACAGTGCCCTCGATAGTATTTAGCAATCAGCACAGAGCGTAGAGATGATCATTATGTCTATGAGACTGGCACATATTTGCTTTCCAAAAAAAAAAAACCTGTATCATATCAGCTTCTGTTGTTATTTGTTTAGCATCCACAAATGTTTTAGTCCACCTTCCCCTTCACTGCTGAACCACATAAGTAGGAATTCATAGCTGCAATCACCCTAGTATAGGGGTGTGGGGGAGGGGGGGTGACAGCTAGATAAATAATGCACATGAAAAAGCTCTTTTGTGACCATATACATTCTTCCCATTTTCTGGAAGCTAAACACCGTGCGTTGTGTAAGAAACTACAAGCTTTCTCCAACACTTAATGTTTTGAGACCCCGAACCAAGCTGAGTAACCCCTGGTTTTAAAAGCTACAAACTAAACCCCATCCCCCCCAGAAAAGAGAGAGAGAGAGAGAGAGAGGATATTGTGCCATGGATAAATGTCCAATAAAGCTGCTGTAAACTGATATTGCAGTCTAGTGTCTTCTGTTGCTATTACTCGGTTCCTCTGTAACCCTCAGAGAAAACAGGAAAAAGCTGCACAATAGTGAAGTATTGCAAGGGATTCAAATGTTGTATATGATAGGAACCAGCCTCTATTCTGTGCTTAAGGGGGTCCATAAATTGTAATTACCCCACATTTCTTGAAGATCACTCCAGGAATCACGTAAAACGTTTTTTTTTGCGATTAACGGTACTCACGGGCGGTTTCTGCAATTTTGGAAAAAGTAGTGGGCTCTGGGCCTTATTGGAATTGTGTGTGACTCTTGCCAGTGTGACACTTTTGACACAGAAATCTAGGCAGAAATAAAAACGGCCGCAGAGGCGTAGCAGTAGGTATCAACCGCATCGGGGCCCTTGGGACAGAGGGGCCCCAAAGGGCCCTGCCTCAACTACAGTATTAGCTTTCTATTGGTCCAGTGCTCATAATAATCCCTTCTATAGATACTTTGAATCGTGGTAATTATTAACAAACTGTTCTCCATCCTCTTCTTGCACCTCTGACACTGTAGTTGCCATTGGCAGGTTTTGGTGCATCAATGTATAGAGTACTTGGGGGGGCCCCATTGTAAAGCTTGCATCTGGGCCCACAACTCCTTAGCTACGCCACTGCAGGGGAGATTTGCTAGTCATGGAGTTGGGCTAATCAGACAGGTCACTTCCTTAGCCTGAAAAGTTTTGCAGTTCTCCTTAGCATCAGGGAATACTATCATGATTAATGGGAGTCGTCAGTCTGGTTCTTTAAATGTTAATAAGGTAAATAGGTAAGTAATGGGAAGCGTTATCAATTATCCAAACTGTCTCGGATGCCTCAGGTAATGTTAGGAGTAGCAGTCTCTAAATATTGATCACTGCAGCTAGTCTGTATTTAAAGCCCAGCTTTAAAGGGAACCTGAAGTCAGAGACCCATGGAGGCTGACATATTTAATTCCTTTTAAACCATACCAGTTACCTGGCAGTCCAGCTGATGATCACCCTCTAATACATCTAGCAATAGACCCCGAACAAGCATGCAGAATCTAACAAGATTAGCTGCATGCTTCTTTCAGGTGAGATTCTGACACTACTGCAGCCAAAGAGAGCAGTGGGACAGACAGGTAACTGGCATTGTTTAAAAGGAAATAAATATGGCAGCTTCCATATACCTCTGACTTTAAGGGGGGGAAATAATTTTGTTTTTTGTGGAAAGAGATTATTTTTTTAATTCTGTACTGCTGTGACCCTATTGGGGAGATTGACCCACAGTTACACACTTACATGTGACCACACTGGCACAACTACTGATTCCCTGACCTTTCAAGTACCTGCTCTATGATCTAATATGTTCTCAAGCAAGGATATCTGCCAAACAGCAGTGTATAGTGATGTTAGGCCAGATTTGCAAAAAAGCTTAATAAATCAGACCCATTCCCTTGCAGTGGTGCAGTATCAGTACAAATGAAAATGATCATCTTTTGTGGACCATCCTTTTAAAGAGACTCTGAAGCGAACAAAAATTGCTATTTTTACCTTCTAGTTCGCGTCAGTGGTCTCAGTAGATGTAAACCGCCGCATCCCCACCGCAAAACGAGGGGTTTAGACCTCCCAAATCTCGGGGCAAACATCCACGACCATCGACCATGGTCGTGGATTGTGCTGCCCTGAGAGGCAGAGTTTTCTGCTGTAGCTCTGCCTCTCCTGACGTCAATCGCCGTGCGGATCTCTGCCATCTCCCCGCCCCTCTCAGTGAAGGAAGAGTGAGAGGGGCGGGGAGAGGCAGTGATCCGCAGCGATTGACATCACTAGAGGCAGAGCTGCAGCTGAAAGCTCTGCCTCTTGCAGGAAACGCTGGCCGGATTGTCCTCCCGGGGATTTGGGGGGTCTAAAGCCCTCGTTTTGCAGCGGGAATGCAGCGGTTTACATCTACTGAGTGTACTGAAGCGAACTGGAAGGTAAAAATAGCACATTTTGTTCGCTTCAGTCTCTCTTTAACTGAAACATGTTGGTGAATGGAACTAAAGACTTCCCTAATTAACATTAAAGGTACCTGAAGTCAATTGAATACAGAGGCTGCCATCTTCATTCTCTAATATACAATGCCATTTTCCTGTCTTCTGTGCTTATGCTGCGCCTCTAATACTATAAGTTATTGGCCCAGAATGAGCATGCAGATCAGAGGCTTTGCCTCTGCTCTGACTCCACTGGCTGCATGCTTGTTGCAGGGGACTAGCAAACATCTAAAGCCAAAGCTCAACTGGCATTGTTTATAAGGGCATGAAGATGGCAGCCATCATGTTCCTCTCACTTCAGGTTGCCTTTATAGGGACCCCGAAAGGAAAAAAGGTCCCAATCTGGGTACTTATCTCGAAGGATGGAAGCTTCTGGATCCTCCAAAGGCTTCCCCCATCGCCCTCCTCCTCGCTGTTTCAGCGCTAGAACCCCTGAGCAGTGCCATAGCTCTAAATCATGGGGCCCTCCAGCAAAACTTTGATGGGGTCTCCCCAAGTGTTCCCACCGTTTCCCTTGCCAACCCCTGGTGACCCTCACAGCCTGGGTCTTACAAGAGTCAAAAAACAAGTGTGGACATCGCAATCTTCTCACCCATAACAAGTGTAGCCACAAAAACACCTGATCTGAAGGATAGACCTCTTTATTATAGGGAGTCTAGTAGTTGGGGCCCCCTTACTGCTGTTGGCCAGCTTGTGTTCACAGGGGTGTCTCCCTTGTAGTTACGCCCCTGCTTACAATCCTGTCGACAAGTTCACCCGTACTGCATAGGCACAGATAACTTTCTCTACCAAGCCCGTGCAATGGCTCCATGCTACTGCATATGCGTTCGCTGTCTGCATGTGCGCCATGCCAGCAAGCTCCTTGGAACTTTGGGGGTCCTAGCGATGGAAAAGAGGGATGGGGTAAGCCTCTGTAGGATCCAGAGGATTCCCTCTTCTAGGGTAAGCATATTTACAAGTTTTTGCCTTTAAAGAAAATCTGTAAGAACCCCCTCCTCGGGGGATATTTACCTTGGGAGGTTGAAGCTTCTGGATCCTAATGAGGCTTCTCCCTATCCTCCTAAACGGAACTGAACACATTCTCTTTCAATGGAATCTCTCCTGGCATAGAAGCTGCCATGTTCCCCCCTCCCCTTCTCACATTCCTTATTTACAGAAGTCAGAGATGCTATCTTGACACATTGACAGAGACTAGGTCTTTGAAGAAACAGTCCTAATTACTAACCCCCTTTGTTGTCTAATAGCATTGTTTACCTCTTGGTAATTAGCCCAATAAAACAATTAGGGACCTGAAAGCTCTGCGGCCAGGGACGGCCGGGCAGCCCTGCTGAAACAGGGTAATTAATCTACTTTAAATGTAAAATACAAGGTAAAATGAAAGTTTATTTTAATAATGAAACAGATTGTCGGCATGCATTTTTCATGTGCTATAGAAATGTCCTGAATGATAAAAAAGGTGCTCGGTTCACTTGGCGATCCAGGGCTGGAAGTAACCGAATATAAGGGAGGTAAAATTTACCTACCACAATCCAGCACAGGTGCAGTAGCAGCTCTCCAGCAGAAATAGCCGAGCCAGATCAGGTCCACTCTACTGAGCCCGAGTGGAGAGCCGCTACTGCGCCTGTGCTGGAACCGGGGAAGGTAGATGTTGAAGGCGCTACTTAGACCTGGTTGGCTGTGGTTTCAGGGGAGCCAGTACTGGATCCCTGAGGTTGGGGGAAGCCTCATTAGGATTCGGAGGCTTCCCTCTCCTGAGGTATGTATCCCCCGGGGATGGGGTTATTTGTATCTTTAAAAACTCCTAGATTTAATTATCAAACAAATAAGTGAATACTTTATACTATACTTTCAGCTTATTGGATGTAGAGAAGCACCTCTGAAGTAAATGGAGTCAGAGACAACTGTTGCTGATGGAAGACTGGAAACGTTACAGATCTACAAAGTGCTTCAGTGTGTGCAAAAGCAAGACAAAGCTCAGATAGAAAAACTCACCAAGCTTGGAGTCCAGGACCTCATAAACCTCACCGAGCCACACCATGGAGAAGGCGCTCTCCACCTGGCAGCCGTAGCCAATAATGTGGACATGTGCAACTTCCTGCTCAATCTGGGGGCTCACCCTGATGTACAAGACTTAAAAGGCTGTACCTCTGCCATGCGAGCCACTGAACTAGGCCATGATCTCGTGCTGGAAGTTCTCGCTGAGGCTCAGGCTGACATGAAAATTGTTAATACTGATGGAAAAGGTAAATCTCCTCTGCCCGATATTAATCACTCAATTATTACCTAATCCTGTGTGTAAAGCCCATCTGCAGACTGACACATTCAAGCAAATATGTTCTTGTATCGCTGGTCGAGAGATTTATCTCTAGCAATTTTTCTTAATTGAAGTTAGTGATTTGTTAAAAAAAAATTCTGGCAAAGATTCTAATGTATTGTGGAAGTGTTATATTTAAGAGAAACTAGTGAAAATAAAGTAATGAAAACATTTTTTTAGACAGTGGCCATAATTCACTAAGCTCATCTCCTGTCTTTAATAACGATTCTGTGCTTCAATACAGCAGCATAGTGTGCGCTCATTTCACTGATGTTAATTATGCGCGCTACGCTGTCAGTAGTGCGCGTATCATGCAGACTGATTAAATAGCGCAAGTAACAAGAGGTTGCAGCACTATCATTGTTGGCGAATCAACCTCTTAGTATTCACTAAGCAATTTACCTCAGGCAAACCTTAAAATAAGGATTCTGTCCTTAAGTTAAGGAATGATTTAAGGTTTCAATCCTTAAAATAACGACAGAATTCTAAAGTTAAAGACAAGATCTTATTCACAGAGAGGAATGCAAGTGATAACAACTGCAAAGCGTGTAAGGAATTATCACCTGGCTTGAGCTGTAGCTGAGTGGAGACTCTACAGACTGCAATGTAAAGTGAAGCATTCTGAGCTTACTGCTTTTATTTGTACTAGTTTATGCAGACGGGGACTCTATATAGATATAAAGAAGAAATATACACAGAAGGCACACAGAGTGGGAGGGAGAGAAAGACACCAAGCACACACACACGCACGCACGCACGCACGCACGCACGCACACACACACACACACACACACACACACACACACACACACACACAGAAATTCACACAAAGAGACACAGAAAGATACACACAAACCAAGCCACACACACAGCCTCTCTCTCTCCTTCCCTGGCTGTCCTACAGAGGATAGCTGTAATTGTCCTGGCAGCATGAGGGGGGGTGGAGCTACAGCCTGCCTGCATGTGCATCTTCCCTCTCAATCTACTGCATGTGAGAATAACTACAGAGGTGATAATGTAAGGACTGGAGTGATAAGTCAACACTCTCACTGTGAAAGCTTAGCACTACATGTCAATCAGCCAAGCTTCTTTAGTGAATTAAAGCCTGGTACACACCATGCAATTTCCCGTCAGATAGATGGGTAGAATAGATGATTTCTGAAAGGTCACATCTGATTTCCGACTGTTGTTCTGATCGATTTGAATTGAAGTGATTGAAAAATCGATCAGAATCGAGAGAACTGTCGGAAATTATCTATCAACCCGTCTATCTGATGGGAAATTGCATGGTATGTACCAGGCAGTACACTTAAAATACTGATTGATGTGTGGTGATAAGTTTTCACCTGCTTTATTATCACTAGTATGATCTTAGTTAATTGTGGCCAGTGTTTGCCCATTGTAAAATCTTTCCTCTTCCTAACTTACGTTTTGAAATCTCACATATGGCGCCATCTTTAGTCCTGTCAGATCTCTGCGGAATGTTTGCGTGCTGAGAGTTCCAAAGCCAGTACAAAATATCACTGGTTTCCTAGAATACTTGGGGGGAGAGTGGAGAATTCAGAATTCAGCATACTGTAGGTCATCAGCCTAGGCTAAACATCTCTGGGGGGGGGGGGAGGGGCTTCATACCAATGTAGAAGCGGAGGTCCTAGATAACTTACTGCATTCTCCTATATGTCACTACTGTGCCTCTTTTTATCCGGTCAAATACTGGTTGTTTATTCCAAGCTAAGCCTATGAGTTTAAGTATGAAGTATGCTGCAAATTTCTAGCTCTGAGAGTCTGAGGTATACTTGTGTCATTGAGTAATGGTAGTACTCTGTAAGGCCTTGTTCACATTGCGTTCCGTTCCCATGTCCGTCCGCTTTGGTTGGTTTTTGACGCATATTTTTTTTTCGATTCCTGGCGGTTGGATGGGCGATTCGTTTTTGTGCTTAGCGGTTTTCTAAGCAATTTTTTCCGAGCGGTTTTGTAATTCACTCCCTGGTGCAGGTCAGGAAGTGAACTCTTTGACCCGGAAAAGAATAAATACAATGTATTCTTAAAAACGCAAACGCAATTGCTACACAAAGTGATTTTGTGAGCGTTTTGCGTTTCTCCTATACCTTCCACTGAGGCGGAATAGCCTCAAAAATGGTCCACGCACCACTTTACTGAACGGACAGCACACGACCTGCGCTGATATGAACCTTCTCATAGACATTCATTGTCCATGCGGTTGGGGGGACAATTTTAAAAATCGCCCGCGTGTAAAAAAAATTTGAAAATGCCTGCAGTGTAAACAAGCCATAGGAAACCCTCTGCTTTTGTCTGTGTCCTCTTTGCAGATATGTAGCTCAAACCAAGCGTTTCACGTTTTATGGGTTCTCGGAGACCTGTTTGCTTTGCGACTCTGGAATGTGGACTGATTAAAGGGAAGGTCCAAGCAAAAAAAAAAAATGAGTTTCACTTACCTGGGGCTTCTACCAGCCCCATGTAGCCATCCTGTGCCCTTGTAGTCACTCACTGCTGCTCCAGTCCCCCGCTGGCAGCTTTCTGACCTCGGAGGTCAGGGCCGCATTGCATACATTTTTACGCATTCCAGCTAGTGCAGGAACAAAAATGTATGCGTTGCACCACTAACGCGTAAAAATGTATATGTTAATGTTCCTGCACTAGCGGGAATGCGTAAAAATGTACACAATGCGGCCCTGACCTCCGAGGTCAGAAAGCTGCCAGCGGGGGACTGGAGCAGCAGTGAGTGACTATGAGGGCACAGGATGGCTACATGGGGCTGGTAGAAGCCCCAGGTAAGTTAAACTCATTTTTTTTTTTTTGCTTGGACCTTCCCTTTAAATATGGGAAAGGCACTTTTCTTTTCTAAATACTAAGTAACACCTCCCAGACCATGAATTACCAGAAGCATTGCTGTGTATGCATTGCTCGCCCTCCACTATAGAAAGTGCATTGTCTCAGCATGAGAAATACCAGCCAATCAGCGAGCAACAGAGGTGTGGGAGGTTAACACAGGAGGGAAAGAGCCTTCAGCCAATCAGGCTGCATTAGTGAAGTCTGAGGGGGAAGAAGAGAAGCAAAAAAAGGACAACCCAGCATGCCCTGCAACCTCCTTTGTGTGTACCAAATTGTGTGTGTACCAAATAAGAGTCAGGTAAACTGGGGAATGATCATTTATCAACAAGAAAAGTAATAGTGAATTTACTTTTGGATTAACTGGTTAGCATCCTTATTACTTGTTTTCCAGATAAAAATAAAGAAGCGAGTTTTGATTTTATGCCCAACAGTTACACTTTTACAAAAGCCAAGATTCGCTTTACGTTTGATTAAGTTTAAAATATAGTTAGTACTGTATAGTAGCTTCATCATGTTCACTCTTCATCTTCTCTTCATTCAGGTGTCTTATTTTACTGCATCTCTCCCACCAAGAGGCATCTGCGCTGCCTTCAGATAGTCCTGGATTGCGGAGCTGATGTCAATAACACTGCTAGCGATGGGATCCCGGTGCTGCTGGTGGCATGTGAACAGGCTCATGAGTGTAAAGAGATCTGTCTGAAGTTGCTGGAAAAAGGGGCCAATCCCAACGCCAGTAACCCAGTAAGAAGTTCTATCTGCACCCTTAGCTTTGTGAAAGCCTTTAATTTGCAGATGATTTTGTAATATACTCGGTTTTATCGCGACATTCATTAAAGTGTACCGAGGCGATATGAGAAATGATGAGATAAGCATGTGTATGTACTGTGCCAAACATATTAATAACCAGGCTGTTTTACTTGATTTAATTTGCTGCCTGAGTTCATTTCTAGGCATGGAAGTGACAGCTTCTGTCTTGTCAGTACCTTGTTGGGAATATAGTAAATATTACTGATAAGCAGATTACAGCCATAGAAGTTTTCCTGGCAGTATACAACTTCTGAGGGCAGGGAGAGTTAAAATACATGAACTATTGACCTTTTTCTAACTCTGGGACACTTAGGGCTTGATTCACAAAGCGGTGCTAACCTACTTAGCACGTCTAAAGTCTTTAGACGTGCTAACCAGGGTGCTAAGTAGGTTAGCACCGAATTTCTGAATCAGATAATTCAGTGCTAACCTACTTAGCACCCTGGTTAGCACGTCTAAAGACTTTAGACGTGCTAAGTAGGTTAGCACCACTTTGTGAATCAAGCCCAAAATAGGCTGCCACTGATTAGAGATTGTAAAACATTCAACTTACTTTGTAAATGTTTGAAAATAAAAGAAGACCCTGGGATGCTTTAAGTATACCCGAGGTGACATGTGACATGATGAGATAGACATGGGTATGTACAGTGCCTAGCACACAAATAACTATGCTGTGTTCCTTTTTTTCTCTCTCTGCCTGAAAGTGTTAAAGACATGGTACAATTTTTAATTTTTTTATTAGATAATTTAGCTCGATTATTAGATCGAATATATTTACCAGCATGTCCGATCAGATTTTTCTCGAAAGAACGGGATAATCGTTCGAATTTCTTGATCGAAAAAAAAAATATAATAATAAAACAATAATAATAAAATATTTTTAACTTTCATTCTATTTGATCATTTAGATCGAATAAACAGGAAAATCGTACGTTTTTATTGTATCGTGTATGGGCACCATAAGGGTGGCTGACTCAGACAGGAAGTGACTACAGTGTGACCCTCACTGACAAGGAATTACAACCATAAAACACTTTCCTATCAGAAAATGACTTCTGAGAGCAGGAAAGAGATAACAAGGATCAATAATTCATAGATTTTAGCTCTGGTATACTTCAAAGAATGTGTCATTGAGCAAAAACAATAAAAGAGAGAAAACTTAAAAAGTAGATTTAAACACAAAACAAAACTGTGGAATATCTTTAAAAGTCATTTTTAGGAAAAGGAAGATAGATAGAAGATAGATTTCATTAGTTTATTTTCCTTTAAAGTTATTTTTAGGAGTAGGAGGAAAAATATAATTGTTTATCTCATCAAGTTTATTTTCACCTTGGGGTCACTTTAAGAATGATTTTGCATGTTACATTGAGACTTAAACTAAGATAGATACTCACCTAAGTAGTGTGAAGCCCCTGGAAGTTTCAGAGACTTCTTAGATCTTCCACGAGCCCGCAGCTGCTGGCTGGGACCCTCTTAACGTCCCTGGCCGTGCTTCCATTCGTGTGCGCGCGGAACCGCATTGCATGTGCGCGAGGATGCTCCATGCATGCCCAGTAGCATGAAGCCGCTCGTAAACAGGAAAAAGCTGCAGTTCGGTCGAATGAGAGTGCAGCCAGGAAAACATATTCGACAAACCCTTGTTAAATATACATAGAAGGACCTTGAAATAAGGAAAATAAATGTCCTGGCAAAAACTGTACTGTACTATAAAGTAAATACTGTTTATTAACCAAATGCAGACCAACGCAGTATGAATCTACATCCAGTAGGTGGTGCTGCCGCTCTGACTGGAGAAAGATTCAATGTCCTCGTAAATGAAGCATCTCGCCGCGATCGTGCGCTCCCAAGAGGGGAGAATAAGCTGTCATATGAAATCTCCCCTCAGTGATCAGGAGCCACTGTGATTGGCTCCTGATCACGTGATCACTATGATCGCCGGCAGATCGCAGTGATCACTAGAAGAGCAGCTGTGGTAGGCGGGGAAGAAGAGGATCCACTCATCTTCCTGACGTTCCCCCGACGATCGTTGCTCACCTCCGCTCTGGCCGGCATCCCTGTTTGCTCTGACTGTAATGTCAGGTCCCGGCTTGATGATGACATTAAGCCGCGACCCGGAACTGAGAGTCAGTGCGAGCAGGGATGCCGGCCAGAGCGGAGGGGGCTAGAGCTGCTCATCACGGGACGCAGGGAGGTGAGTAAAGGCTGTTGGCTGTACTGGGGACACCTGGCCATACTGGGGACACAAATGCCTTGCTATCTAAAATGGGGATCCGTCTGCCTGACCCTCCAAATGCGCCCCCCTGCAGGTAAAATGGTAAAATGCCCTGGTCCTTAAGGGGGTTAGGCTGCTGGTCCCCAAAAGGTTAAACAATGTAGTACAATACAATAATAAAACCAATTAAAATGGTGTACTGAGCACCATAAAAATGGATGGAGCAGAGTGGTCTGTACTCACAGATAGGCACCCAGTATAACAAGTTAGAACTCTTTACTGAAGAAAAACATGCAGAGATAAACGAACAGAGAGGAACACAGAGTGAATACAGGAAATAACAATGCCATAAAGATCATCACGTTTTACAGACAATGACATCTTGTGGTAGTTTTACTTTACTGCAGTTTAGGTAATAAACTTGTCAATACTTCCAACACAAATGACCCTGCTGTGTATTGCCCTGCACAGGAGGTGTCAAACAAAAACTGCCTCATACTTACAAGTAAGCCCTTGCAGCTGCAAAAGATCACTGAGTGGTTCAATGGAACCAAAACAGGGACTAATCTGAGACCCGGGTCTGTTCTAATGTGCAAATATATACAGAGGAATAATGTAAATAAGAAGCAAAAGATAGAGCAATGATATGCTCATTGAGCAAACAGAAAGTGATGATATAATTATTAACAATGGAGGGGAATACAAATAGGAACAACTGGTATGCAGTACAAAAGGCAGAACATACCTCAAGTTATGAGTTCTTTAAGAGTCCATTCAGCAGTAGCTATTTAAGACAAGAAAAGGCAGCAAGAGTGCTCCACGCGTGGCATGGCATAGACCTTGAACAAGCATGCAGGAAAGCAGGTGCACCGATTCAGCTGACTCAGATTTTACTGGATTAGCCATATGCTTGTTCCAGGGTTTTGACTCATGGTAAATGCGTTGTAAAACATGGTTGGGGTAGGTGGAGAGAAAAGGGCGGGAGAAGAACCAAGAGCCCAATCTAGTGTAGTATTGTGAGTACTGTTTGAATTTTCATAAAATAAATCTTATGGTCATTATACTCACAAGGTTGGGTTGCAGGCTAGGCAACCACTTATTGCGCGTGCGAGGAAGTACCGTCCCCGCTCGGCCTTGATTGCCGGTGGTCGCAGTTACTTCAAAAAGTCCACTTTCCAAAGTGGTGACCCCAAGCTTGGGGTGATACGTCAACTTGATAGGGGAGGAGGCGCCCGTGGTGTGTATGTGGTTAGTAAGTCTTACTGTGGGGCACAGTTAAAATAGTAATAGATGGTCCTGGATTGCTGTGATAGAAGAGCACAGCGGGGAGCGGGGGAAGCTACGAAGCGGCTCATCATCAGGCACAACACTCGACCTGAGGAAGCGTTTTTTTCCGCAAAATGCGTTGTCATTAAAAGTGCCGAATAAAGTATTTATTTTTTATAACCTAGTGGATGAACTACTTTTTTAAGGTAGGATCATCTATTACTATTTCAACTGTGCCCCACAGTAAGACTTACTAACCACATACACACCACGGGCGCCTCCTCCCCTATCCCGTTGCGTTGTAAAACATGCTTGTTTCGCGATGATGTACGGTTATACCGACTGGTCATGCACCTAATCATTGCCATAGTCATATGAGAATATCGAACACAGTTATCCTGAAAACAGAATAGTCATGTAATGTAAAATCAATGTCTTCTGCCTTTTCTTTCCTTAGAAGACAGGACGCACTGCGTTAATGGAGGCAGCGAGAGAGGGCGCTCTGGAGGTTGTGCGCACCATTCTAGAGAAAGGAGGAGATGTGAACGCATTTGACCACCAGCGATATCATGCAGTTCATTTTGCTGCTAAAGGCGGGTTTCTGGAGGTGTGTCCTATTTTACATATTCCTGCTGCAATCCTATCACTGATTCTTCCACTGATGCGCATAACATCTGAATGAGAGCGATTGTTAGGGCTTCTTTGGACTAGATAGGCTGAAATGATTTGACTTGAATTACAGATCTTGAAGGTGCTGTCTGCTTACCAAGGAGATATGGGGATTATTGCCATGGATGGGAATACTGCCCTTCACCACGCTGCTGCTGGAGGATTTGCTGACTGCTGCAGGTTTATTGGGCAAAGAGGTGGGTGATAATGTTCTAAAGTTATCATAATATTACTTCAGCGCTTCCTTACACTACTTTACTTGGCTTATGGTTCATCTATTATCTATTCTTCAGAGTAAAGGTGGCCACACACAATACAATGATATAATCACATTTTATGGCCATTCAAAAAAAAAAAAAACATTGGCAAAAGCTTTTTTTTCCTTATTTGTTTGGGATTGGGAGTGGTAGATTTTACTGATCGGTCTTTATGGAAACTGAATAGTGTAGGGTAGATTGTCAAAACCGTGATTTAAAGACCAAAGTCATTTTTTTCAGTTTTCTATCATTTATTTTCAGAAATGTGTATGTGAGATACATTGGTTAGATTTTTCAAAGGTTACAAGAAATCAGAAAAATGTATTACTGTATTTTCCGGACTATAAGACACTCCTAACCAGAAGACGCACCTAGGTTTAGACAAGAACCAGGGAAAGAAATATACTAAGACTGGCACGTCCAAAGGTCCAGGGGCATCTTGTGGATGTCCCCCCCTCCCCCATTACTATGTCCCCCTGTGTACTCCTCTGTCTCCCAGTGTCCTCCTTACATCCTCTGTCTCTCTTGTGTCCTCCTCTGTCCCCCATGTGTCTGACTCTATGACTCGGGTCCACTTTTGTCCCCCTTGCGCCCTCTGCAGTGCCCCTGTGTCCTGTATTGTCCTTTCTGTGTCCTCCATTGTGTCTCCTGTCCTCCTTCCCCTGTCCTCATTTGCCCCCCCCCCCCTTTGTGTCCCCCTGTGTGTCCCCCTGTGTCCTGCTTCATCCCCCTTTGTGTCCCCTTTGTGTCCTCCATTCCAGTTTGAGTCTCGTTCCCCTATGTGCCCTGTTCCACGTTGTGTCCCTACTCCACTATGTCACCGTTCCACTTTTTTTGTCAGTTTCGTGTAGTGTGAGTATAAATTTACTTTGAGGATACGTTACTTGAAGGATGGATGTTCAGTGTTAGAAAAAGGCTTGTGTAATTAAGGGCCAAGGGTGAGTGAAAGGTTAGTGTGATGACAAGATTAGCATGAAGTAGATTAATATGAAGGTAAGCTTAGTGTGAGGAAAAGATAATTTGCATATTCAGTGATGGTGCATTGTGGGTAACCACAAATGTTCACTTATAGCTGAATTATTGCAAATTTCCTTTTGTTTTAAGAAGGCAAATTTCACCAAGCATTGCTTATTAGTAGGAGGGCTTTTTGGTCTCTTTTATCCCCCTATACATTCCTAGTGGTTTGGGTCACCCTGAGCTGCTTGGTTACTCTGTTGTACTGGTCCAAGCCCTATCCCATACAGCCATATCAATCCCTGCTATGTACTGATGAGGACCAAAAGCCTGAAACAGGCTGTCTACATGTGGGTTTGGTGCGGCTGTGTAATATTTAAAGAGACTCTGTAACAAAATTTTCAGCCTTATTTCTTCTATCATATAAGATCCTACACCTGTTCTAATGTGGTCTGGCTTACTGCAGCCTTTTCTAGTTGTTTCTTTAATATATCTAATCTTCTTTCCTTTGTCGAGGCAGAGAGGAATACACTGCTCTACAGTGATAGGGAGAAGTTATACACACCTCCTCCACACCCCCTGCAGGCTCTGTGTGTGTGCTGTGTGTATGAGTCAGACAAGGTCTCATCTCACAGCCAGCGTCTGCAGGCTCAGGAGCTGTGACCTTGTGAACAGCTGTGAATGCAGATAGATAAGTTCAGAGCTCAGACAAGCAGCTAAGGCAACAAGTGGTGTAACATTCCAGCAATCAAACCACATTTGAGAGGAACCTCTGCAAGCAAGCACCTGCTCTGATGATGTATTTCCTGTTTGGTGGCCATCTTCATTGTTTACAAAAACAATGAATAAAACAGTGATTTCATCAGTAGCGGGGAGCAGCGAAAATGTCACAGAGAGGGCTAGGAGAAGACAACAAACAGGCTTGTACGTTTATTTATGTAAGATTTTCACAGTACAGATTAAAGCTATAGGCTTGCTATACACCAGCGGTTCTGGATGAGAAAAAGAGAGAACACCAAGAGCCCAATATAGTGTAGTATGTACTGGTAAGGTATAATTGATAGAGTAATAATATTAATTTAATACTCACAAACCAGGGTTACCAAGTAGGCAACCACTGTCAAAGCAGGTGGGGAGATTGTCCTGACCCCACTCAGGATTAAAAAGTCGCTCTCTGTAGTTGAAGAAGGAAGGGTACAACCCTCCACCAAAGGTGGACTTGATGTAGATAATAGGATAACAGAGGTGCCAATAGGATAAAAAACACTAAAAGAACTTAAAAACCCATCTTGGTAATAGAGGAGGCAGTGGTGCACTCACCCCCTCCAAGCAGAACACACGACTGTGAATTTTCAGTCAAAACAATTTTATTGGATACTCCAAATAAAGTGCAACGCGTTTCACGGGATACAAACCCGCTTCATCAGGCAATAACAGATAGGAGTAAACAGCATCTGCCAGTATCATCAACACTGAGCGCCTCTGTGGTTCTGGATGCTTGTCTGGCTTACAGGGGTGAAAAGAGATAATTTTCATATTCAATAGTGGTGCATTGTGGGTAACCACAAATGTTCACTTATAGCTGAATTATTGCAAATTTCCTTCTGTTTTAAGAAGGCAAATTCCACCAAGCATCGCTTATTAGTAGGAGGGCTTTTTGGTCTCTTTTATCCCCCTATACATTCCTAGTGGTTTAGGGCACCCCGAGCTGCTTGGTTACTCTGTTGTGAAGGTATGATTACTGTGAAAGGTTGTGAGAGACATTGAAAGTTGCACAGTGGGAGACCATCTCAACATGGACATTCTCTGGGATGGAATGTGTTAATCTAAATAGCATATATTTCTGTTGCCTTAATCTGATGAGATTTTTTTTTACATTAGGATGTGACCCAAACTGGAAAAATATTAAAGCCCAGACTCCCAAAATGGTGGCCAAAGAGGGCGGTTTCAAAGCTGCTATGAAGGACCTGGGCAAAGTCATGCGTCTCTTTAAAAAATACTCCAAGCCAGGAGTGAAAAATCCCAACCCACCATGGGCCATAACGTTGCATGACTGGTCGTTTGAGCATCAAGCTGCTCTTCGAGAATCTTTTGCAGCCTTGGATAAGGTGGAGGAAACTGTCACCAGAGAGGATTTTATTTTGGTCCTCACGGAGAAAGGAGCTCCGGTGACCACAGAACAACTGGACACTATTATACACCAGCATGAAAAAGGAAGAGGAGGAAACATCAGCATAGAGGAATTTTTCAAAGGATCAAAGTACTTGCAAAAAGCCTTCCTTCTCTCATCTTATGGACCGAAGAAAAAGAAGGGAAAGAAAGGGAAGAAGGGGAAGAAAGGAAAGAAAACGCTCCCCGTGCCAATATGTACAATGCCAAGTCATCTGATCTCACGCCGGGAAGATGGTGGACCTCCAAATTTTATGATTGAAGCCTTTCATACTGTTACTGACCTCAGTCGATTCGACAATGACCACCCTCCTCAAAATCCACTGACGGATGACACTGGATGGTACATGGATGAGCTGGAGAAGGTGTATACTCACATAAATGTTGTCTCTAAGGCAGGAGATCTTGAGTCTCTAAAGAAGGCTTTTGAAGAAGGTGTACCTGTGGATGTAAAAGACATTTTTTATAAAACTCCTTTGATGTCTGCTTGTGCTTATGGAAACATGGATGTTGTCAAGTTCCTTCTTGAAAAGGGGTACACTTATTATTATTAATATTATATGTAGTCAACATTATGGTTTTGTGAATGCAATAGCCCTGCCCTCATATACAGTAGAATCCCTTTACAGTAACTCCAAGGGACCAGACCAAGTAGTTTACTATATCAGCCGTTTACTACAGTATATCAGAAATTGACATACTCAAGCACATCAAGTATACAGTACTTTAGTTCTGTATTTTAATTCAGTCAATAATTGGGAGTCATTTTTTTATTTTCAATGATTCAGCAAGTGAGCACAGATAGCATCTGTAAGCTAGATCAAAATGCATGGTGCTCCTGTGCAAAGATTTGCATGCACTTCATCATATTCATCAATGGCGTGCTTGAGATGATGTTGCCATTAAAAGGAGGCTCTTGGCCAACGCAGACATTAGTAAATATGTGCATGTTTATATAATGCTGAAACACTGATCTGGGATACCATGATTAAAAAACACCACTGTCATGTACAGTCACAGTCAGCCCTGTCTGCATCTCAGTAATACCACCACCGGTATTACTCTTCATTTTCATGATTAGTTACTAAGGCTATCCATCACCCTAGTGGTCCAATTGCAAGGCTCAGGAGGTAGGAGGAAGTGGGACTTAAAGTGAACCAGAGTCGTAGCACCCTCATGTATTTTACCATATATATCAGTGGGGAAAGTAGAGAAAACACCTACCCTTCTCTCTGTTTCATTCTTCACTGCTCAGCCTGCTTGTTATCAGCCCTGATAAAATCCCCAACTGAGCATTCAGTCTGGCTTTGCTCAGGAATCATTATATCTGAGTCTGTCTTCTCTGATGTCTTTTCAACCCCAAGCCTGCCCCTTCTGGCTCTTCTATAATGACTCAGCTATAATGATTACTGAGCAAAGCCAGACTGAATCCTCAGTCAGGGATTTTTATCAGGGTTAATAACAAGCAGGCTGAGCAGTGAAGAATGAAACAGAGAGCAGGGGAGGTGTTTTCTCTAATGTTCCCACTGATATACTGTATATGGTAAATACATGAGGGTGCTTCGTCTCTGGATCACTTTAAGCTGAGTATACTTATGCAATAAGGCAGGGATTGGGACTCGATCCCTCGGGCGACAGTTCCGGAGGAGTTCTGTAAAGACACATTGCTAGCTTACAGACTAGCGACATGTTCAGATAGATACAGGCATCCAAAGGCCTCTGTGCATCACATATACTGAAATCACGATCACAGTTTTAAAATTATAAAGTGATCAGAGGTTTCTTTAACAGGGAAATTAACTTCTAATTACCCAACATCTGTACGTATGTGTCCTCTTAAACCTGAATGTTGGTACATCAGCCCATTTAGCAACTAATAAAGCTCCTGCCAGTCCCTTTGAAAAGTCTGAGAGTGGATGTGGGGGTGTAAGTATAATGGTTTGTCTCACTCATCCCCATAGTGGCTTTTGTTAGAAACCAGAGCTGGCGTTCTCTGTCTGTTCACCAATGAAGACCAGGACTTTGGCCTGGGTCCTCGGGTGTGCATGCATCCGGCGACGACTGTGCCATTCATTGAATCAATGCATGGCCTATAGAGAGATGTAGTTTGCACGCCTCCTAGCATCAACTGCATCTGTGGCTTCATTTGGTGACACAGACTGCTTATACAGGTTTGATGTTGGGGCCACAGCACAGATACAGTATGTGAGTAACATGCAGATTACACATACCTCCCCCTGGGCTTTACAAGAGGCTTGGCTGGAATACTTCTAGGTAGTGCCCTTCAAAAACATTGTACTGAGTGCCTAGTGTTCTGTTCAAAATGTAATGGTTCTCTATTTTTAATTTAGTAGTATGATGCTGTTTATTTTTCAGCTGTGATGTGAATGCAAGTGATAATTTCATGTGGACCCCTCTGCATCACGCATGCCATGCAGGCCAGCAAGACATAGCTGAACTGCTGATAAATCATGGAGCCAAGATCGATGCCGTGGCCCTCAATGGATCCACACCACTGATGAGAGCTGTGGAGAGTGGAAGCTTAGACTGTGCCCAATTTCTAATTCAATCTGGAGCAAAAGTGCAGATAGTAAACAAAAAAGGTAACCATTGGAGCTTGTTCAATAAGGTTCAGTTTATAACTTTAAAGTGAACCTCTGGACTAAAAATCTTCTCAGCAGCACTGAAAAAGCTTGGTGTTTCTTTAACAGTTTCACAGCATCAGAACTTTGTTTTTCTTACCAAAGCATCATTTTTAGCAGTATTTTAGCTAAGCTCCACCCATCAAAGAAAAAAAGCCCGGGCTTTTTTTCCCTGATGCTGTGCAGAGCATGATGGGATTTCCTATGTTGTTATTCATGTTGCCTAGCAACTGGGAGAGGTGCTCAGGACAGTTGGAACTGTGTCTCATGCTCCCCGTCACCTCCTTTCAACCAAAAAGATGGCTGCCATCATGAAATCAAACATTTGCCTGTTCTATTAAAACAGTGTTGGTAAGAGATTATATTACCTATCTATTTTAATTAACATAACTAATGTAACTTAATGACAGTATGTTTGTTTAGGCTGGAGTTCCTCTTTAATTTCCTGATGCTCTCCTGTACCAACTGTTTGTTGGACACAGGACTGCACTTCCCATAATCCTTAGTTGTTACCATTAGCTTCTGACAACCAGCTGACAATGCTAACTCCTGATGGATGGTGCCATTTTGTAATTTTGTTGGCCATCACGTAACAATGGAGGAAGTTGAGCCACAGTAGCTCATTCCTGTTGTCATCTCAAAACAGGAAGAACTGTCATCTTGATTTTTCAGGTATGTTTGCAGGGAATAAAAAAAGAGATAACGGGTAAACAAAAACATATTTAAAGTGTACCAGTGATAACACATGTGACATGATGAGATAGACATGTGCATATACAGTGGCAAGCATACAGACACTTATGCTGTGCTCCTTTTCTTTTTTCCCTGCCTGAAAGAGTTTATAATTAGCTATGGCAATAATAATATAACTGACAGCTTTTCTTCAGTCAGGGGAAAAGCTAAAAAGGTCAATAGTTTATGTATTTTCACTCTGGAACTCTTGAGGCACTGCAATTGAGCAGAGACTATAAAACATTAAATGTGCTTTGTAAATGTTTACGGTATACATAAAATAAAACCTTGAGATATCTAAAGGAGTCATTTTTAGGAGTAGAAGGACAGATCCAATTGTTTATCTCATTAGTTTATTTTTGTCTCTGGTTCACTTTAACATACAATTTTAAAGGACAACTGAAGTGAGAGGTATATGGAGGCTGCCATATTTATTTCCTATTAAAGTGACACTGAAGTAAAAAAAAAATGATATGATTTGTATGTGTAGTACAGTTAAGAAATAAAACATAAGGAGCAGCGACATAAGTCTAATATTGTTTCCAGTACAGGAAGAGTTAAGAAACTGTAGTTGTTATCTAGGCAAAAGAGTCATTGAGCTCCATGACTTTCAAAGTCGCAGAGAGCTCTGTCTTCTGTAGCTTGTTATCTCAACTGTCTGTGACTGTATTTTCATTTTCTCTACAGAGAAGGGTTCAAAAGTTCACTGGCCTGCTCTGTAAAATCATTTAGAATGCTGATTAGTGTGTAAATTGCAAATATTAGAGAATGATGCAATGTTATAAAAAACACTGTATAACTGAAAATAAAAAAATATGAGAATATTTTCTTTGCTACTCATTTTCTAATAATTATCCGTACTACACAACAAATTCATTATATCATATTTTTTTCGCTTCAATGTCTCAGTTGCCTGGCTGCTCTGTTGATCTATTTGGATGCAGTAGTATCTGAATAACACCAGAAACCAGCAGGCAACTAATCTTGTCAGATCTGAAAAATAATGTCAGAAACACCTGATCTGCTGCATGCTTGTTCAGGGTTTATGGCTAAAAGTATTAGAGGCAGAGGGTCAGCAGGATAACCAGGCGATCAGTATTGCTTAAAGAAATAAATATGGCAGCCTCCATATCTCCCGCTTCAGTTACCCTTTAACTCAAAATAGATATAGGTAATTCTTCATATCCCCGCTCATATCCCCACTCATACCCTCTTACGTCATCATATGGGCCTGGGCAGAGTTCTCCTTTTACAATACATTTACATGTTCTGTCTTTGCTTGTTTCAATAGGCCAAAATGTTCTCGATGTGGCAAAAGCCTATGCGGACTACCGGCTGATTGACCTGATTCAAGCCAAACTGGACAGCTTGCCAAAACCGAAAGAGAAAAAGGGTGGTAAGGGGAAAGGCAAAATGGAGGGAAAATCAAAAGCAGTGTTCAAACCACAGACCCCTGCCATTCCTGAACCTCCACCTGCTAAACAAGAGGTATGCTAAGAAGTATTTGCAGAATGCTCTGTTGTCTGATATATACCTTTCTATGGTCGTAACAATAGACCCTGCAAGGGATGCAGTTGCATGGGGGGCCCAGGAGCTGCAGGTGGCCCCGAGTGTGTGTGTGGGGGGGGGGGGGAGAGAACTTTCTTTTCCCTGTCCTGAGAGACTGACAACTAAGGCCACAAAGAGAAAAAGCTTTCTATTTGCTGCACAATTGTTCTAATGACTGCATCTGCTCAGCCACTGATAAGGAATAATACAAAGATTAGTAGACAGTCCCTATTCAGTGCACATCAGGCTCTTGTGTACAGTGCCCAGCCCCTAGCCTCTCTACCCCTTCCCAATTGCTGTGTGCTGTAGTGATGGTGGAAGAGTCTGCAGAGCCAGTTCTACGTCATCAGAGGACAAGGTCAGTGTAATAAGCTGAGGCTGGGAGCACACTAATTTGTCAGTTTTCTGTATGCGTTTTTCTGCGGGGTGGGGGGGGGAGGAGATGACTGAGGAAGGGGGCCCCATCCTAAGTATCACAGGGGGGCCCAGTGATTTCTAGTTACGCTCCTGTAACTTTCTCCAAAATGTTTTCTTTCTAAGACTGCAGATCAAAAATGCAGAAGCCTGATGAACGTTAGTCACTGTAGTATAAAGAAGTGATTAGCTAATCATGATTCATTGCAACTTTCTCTTTATACTTAACCAGTCCAGAAAAGGAAGGACAGACTTTATTGCCTCCTTCCACAAAACATAAAAGATAAGATCCTACTGCCTACAATAACCAGCGTATAAATCATCGCTCTTCACTAAGTTCATTCAAGCATTATTCAGTTTAGTTTCATGAGGTGTTGCTCATATACTGTACAAGCCAGCACTTTATGACACAGCACCGCTCATTATGCTTTATGCGGCTGGCTGAACCTCCCTGTTCATCCACTGCAGACTGAAAAGCTTGCTGCTACTTCTGCATAGTGAATTCAGAACACCGGAATACTCCTGTTCACCGCTGTTCAGTACCGTAGCAGTGGACAGGGTCAGGGATTGTTCACTCGCTTGCGTGTAATGGCACATTTCACGTGACCCTGATACTTTGCCCTTCCAAATGGAAGGAGGAAGCATGGAGTCACATTGTGAAAAGTGCCGTGACACACACTGTTGTCGTCCGCTTTTTCGGAGCTGAACTGCGGTAACCGGGAGTATATAGGTGTTCTGAATTGGCTATGCTGAATTCGTACACCAACACTACTTGCTGTGTTGCTAAATGGGTTCAACTCCATTAAAAGCCAGAAAATAACAAACAACATGTTCTCAGCCCTTGAAGAGGCCTGCATCTGTGGCCACATAGTGGAGGGACGATATTGCCCATCCTCTGTTCCAGAGATTTGTCCCCACCAGTAGAAGGAACAGGGGCTCTTCGGGAAAATCCCCTTCCCTGGTGGGGTGCTTGATAATAGGAGCAAGAGTTTACGGAGATATCCAATCACCAAACACTCAGGTGGTTGTCGTATTTTACTCTGAAGGGTTCTTCTTCAGAATCCTTGAGAGTGAGAAGACGCAGCAGGAAGTAAGAAAGTAAACTGTTGGGCCTATTTTTGTATTGCAAAAAAACATTTTTTTTGCAATATAAATCTAAATGCAAATCTAGTACTATTATTACATATTTTCACAGCCCAGCATATTGTGTAGTGCTTTACAATTAATGTGACACAAATTACAAAGCCCCCTTGGAATGAGGTTTAACTTTCTATAATCTTTGTGAACTGTCAGAATAAATGCGTCCCATCAGCATTGCCTCCATTCTCCTGAATTGTATTACTAGCTGCATTCACAGACAAACCAGTTAAAGTACAACTGAAATGAGAGGTATATGGAGGCTGCCATATTTATTTCCTGTTAAACAATACCAGTCGCCTGGCAATCCTGGTGATCTATTTGGCTGCAGTAGTGTCTGAATCACACCAGAAACAAGCATGCCGCTAATGTTGTCAGATCTGACAATAATGTCAGAAACGCCTGATCTGCTGCATGCTTGTTCTGGGTCTATGGCTAAATGTATTAGAGGCAGAGGATCAGCAGGACTGCCAGGCAGCTGGTATTGCATAAAAGAAAATAAATATGGTAGCCTCCATAGCCCTCTTACTACTGTTGTCCTTTAAAGGTTCATAATGATTTTTATAATGTGTTTTTCTTCTGCACAAATTAGATATTAAAGCCTGCCGAGATGCTTCACTCTGGAAAGGAGAAAAAGAGTAACATTGTGCAGCTGAACCACCTAATTACATTGGGAGAGACAAATAAAGTAGACATCACATTTGTGCCTAAGACGGTAAGATAAATAACTGGTGTTTAAAGGGATATTTTAACCCAGGATTGAACTTTATCCCAATCAGTAGCTGATACCTTCTTTCCCACAAGAAAGCTTTATCTTTTCTCAAATCCTAACAGATAAAATGGTGCCACCATAACCGCCTATTGTGAAAGCCGCAATTTGCAGCAAAAAAAACCAAAACAAAATTTGGGCACATGGCAGTGCCAGCTATCGGCTAATTTACCTTTTTTGCCACAAATTGCGGCTTTTACATTGGCCGGGACATGCGGCTAAGCAGGTAAATTTAATCACCGGTAGGTGCCTGATTAGTCAATTGCACACACCTGAATTAAATTAATAAACACAATTTTACCTATCTAAAACATATTAAAGCGGAATGAAACCCAGGGTTTCTTCTTTGCTCTAAAAGATTATTTACAGCATAATATATACTACCACCATTTTTTTTTACTAGAACAGCATTTAATTAGTTAAACACAAGACTTACAGGTTCCCTGCAGAGAAAGCTGGACGCATTCGAACTGGAGATAATGTTATCTTGTGTTTACATTCCTCACTTGATACTTCTCTAAAAGTGCAGACACTCCTGAACACAGTCAGACACTCAGAAAGCATTTCTGCTCAAAATTCAAGATGAATAAACCACCATTTATGAATAAAATGCAAAGGCAGCTCTCAGAGCAAAAAACTGTACTTTGGGAACTTGTAATTTCTAAATGAATAATAATACTTATGCACAAAAGCAAATATGATAACTGTATGGCATATACAAAGTAGGAAAACATGTTTTTATTGAATATTATGTCAGGGTTTTATACTGCTTTAAAACCTAACTTTTAATAGATTCAATTAAAATGCCTGTCTCTGCAAATATCTCAGTTCTATTCTGGGGAGGGGAGTTAGGAATCCCTGAAAACCACGCATAGCCTTTATTTGGCTCTGATCAGCTATATGGTCTACCCCTTTTCCCCAGACTGATATAACAACTACATCCTATACACACACATCATACCACCATAACCCAACATGTTACACCCCTTTAATGCAGGGGATTCATCAGGGGCAAATATAAAAGTGCAAGGTGCTACCAGTGCCAATACATAAAGTGAAACATCAAACATCTGGCCTGCACACATAGCCGTGAGGCTGTGCTGCAGATTTGTATGTCTGTTTTTTATATTTCTTGATTTTTTACAATGTTTCTAGCAAAAAACAAACTCAGAAACGCCCCTGTGGAGCAGCAAGGCAGCCGTATAGTAGGCACATGTAAAAGGATGATATACATAAATAAAATAAATACAAGATGATGGATGTTAAGATCAATAATGGAAGTAACAGAACACACTCTTTCAGTTTTCTGCACGTGTTTTTCAGCATGCGTTTTCTGCACACCAAGGGCTTGATTCACTAAACTTATCAAGTTTTAAGTATTAGGTTAACACGCCTTATCATTGTAGCATAGTGAGCACTACGAACCTATGCCTGCTAATTGGCAATGACACTCGTCCTGCCCCTGCGGGTTCGTAGCCCTCACTATGCCACTTTGGCAAGGCGTGTTAACTTTGATAAGGTGTGATATCTTTGGTAAGGCATGATAACTTTGATAAGCTGTGATATCTTTGGTAAGGTGTGATATTGTGGATAAGGTGTGATATCTTTGGTAAGGTGTGGTATTGTAGATACGATGTGATATTGTGGATAAGGTGTGATAACTTTGATAAGGCGTGATAACTTTGATAAGGCGTGATAACTTTGATAAGGTGTGATATCTTTGGTAAGGTGTGATATTGTGGATAAGTGTGATATCTTTGGTAATGTGTAATATTGTGGATAAGGTGTGATATCTTTGATAAGGTGTGATATCTTTGATAAGGTGTGAAATCTTTGATAAGGTGTGATATTGGGAATAAGGTGTGATATTGTGGATAAGGTGTGATATCTTTGATAAGACGTGATAACTTTGATAAGGTGTGATATCTTTGGTAAGGTGTGATATTGGCTGGATGGTGTACTGATTAAGGGCCCTGCCTCTGACACAGGAGACCTGGGTTCGAATCTCGACTCTGCCTGTTCAGTAAGCCAGTAATTCAGTAAGGAGCTCTTTGGGCAAGACTCCCTAACACTGCTACTGCCTACTGAGTGCGCTCTAGTGGCTGCCTCGCAAGCGCTTTGAGTCCGACAGGAGAAAAGCGATATAAAAAAAGGTATTATTATTATTATTATATTGTGGATAAGGTGTGATATTGTGGATAAGGTGTGATATCTTTGGTAAGGTGTGATATTGTGGATAATGTGTGATATCTTTGATAAGGTGTGATATTGTGGATAAGGTGTGATATCTTTGATAAGGTGTGATATCTTTGATAAGGTGTAATATTGTGGATAAGGTGTGATATTTGAATTATCATGGATTAGTGTCTCAAGCTCCAAGTGTGTTTCTATGCAGAAAAAAAAGTGCATGTTTTTTTCACAGCAGCTAAACGACAAAATGTGCAGAATGATCCTGCAGAATGTCATTTTTTTTTCTGCATGCGAAAAAAGCATTAAAAGGACTCTGAAGCTAAAAAAAACCTTTATGATATAATGAACGGTATGTGTAGTACGGTTAATAAATTAATGGACAGTAAAAGCATGGATTTTCTGTCAATTTGGCCATGTATGAATAAAGTAACAATTACAGACAAAAAAGTTAATAAACACCCCCAACTCATATACATTTTGAAAGCAGAGGATATATGGATGTAAAAATGATGGGTATGCCATATTTGCACAGATGTTTAGTACGGGCTAGCGTTCACAGTACTCAGTTGAGTTGCAGAACAACTCACTGACCATGCATGTCAACTCACTGCCCATACAATACTATTGGGCTGTTCACAGTACTGCGAGGTACCGGATCAGATCACATTCTTCTAACTTCCTGCATGCAAGCTTTGTATTAGGCCCCGTTTGCTTTGCGTTGCATTACCGCAGGATAACAATCGGCAATGAAAGTCTATGGTACGATGCAATGCGCCGGGAATGATGTTTTTGCTGCACGACCGATGCTAGGGCAGCCACTCGTTGGTGAGTAGTTAACGCAGCGATGTGTGGCGGATCCGAAGTCTTGTAAGTCTATGCACCACAGCTTTTTTAAAATGGTTTTCGTGATCGCCGCTGGGAGACTGATGGTGGAGCTCCGCTCTGTCATTCATGCGGAGATGATTAAAGTGGACCTCTGCTGTAAATTCTGAAGTGAAAAAGAGCCATAATGACACTTACTATGACTGTTCCCCCTTTTTACCCAATGCGTCGATGACTGAATACTTCTTAAGCAGCAGGGAAGCCTTGTGGCAGCTTTGGAATGGAACATACTTTGGTCGGCACTGCACCACTTTTCTCTTCCCCTGTCCTCTCTGTAATAGGCTGGCTCAGGTAGAAGCAGAGTACCTCTCAGTCCACACTATGAGGCTCCTACCATCCACAGATGACACAAACTCTCAGCAGTCTTTGCAAAGGCAGAAAATTGCCATGGCAGTTTTTTAGAGAGGAGGTGTGGCTAACCAACAAAACATGGATTTTTTAGCATAAGTGGTCAGTTTTCTGAATTTTTCCCCTCTACTCTGTCATAACTTCTGCTGCCTGTGAAGAGGTCCGCTTTAATAATTACATAGTGGGGTACAGTGGTGTTTCCTGTAATTGTCTGGCTAGTTCTCCACATACCTAGTAACCCGCCCACTTTACATCCCCTCAGGTTTGGGTGTCAGAGCCAACCACAGCGGAGCTGATGAAGAAGCGAGAGCACCTACGGGAGCGCTTCACCTATGAAGTGGACTTTGAAAACTTCAAGATGCCATTTAATAAGAACCTAGCAGAGAAAACCTTGGCTTTGGTAAACATTTAGCTGTGTGTCTCTCCCCAACAATCCTATGCAGAGCCAATGACTCACCGTATAGTTGTTTCCAGGAGTTTTGTTTCATCCGTTGCACATTAAAAAGGAATTGATAGTGTTTTTTCACATTTATTTTAAATATTTATTTCATTTAGCACTAAATTAAATTACAACTATTACTAAGAAAATGATAAGGTTTTTTTTGTAGTTCTCCACTTGAACCTGTATCTGGTAAGGTCTGTGAGCAGAAAAACAATCTATGTCACTTTATTGTCATTTTAAAGCTCGGGTAATTTATAGTACATTTATTTAAAATAAAATATTTTTTTCAACTGAAAGGATAACTGAAGTGTGGATATGGAGGCTGCCATATTTATTTGCTTTTAAACAATACCAGTTGCTTGGCACCTGCTGATCTTTCATGCATCAGTACTGTCTGAATCACACACCTGAAAAAAGCATGTGGCAAATCTAGTCAGGTTCAGTCAGAAACATCTGATCTGTATGCTTGTTCAGGGTCTATGGTTAAAAGTATTAGAGGCAGAGGATCAGCAGGACAGTCAGGGAATGTGCATTGTTTAGGGAATAAATGTGGCAGCCTCCCTATCCCTCTCACTCCAGGTGTCCTTTAACAGTTTATGGCCAATGATTAGGTCAAAAATAACCCCTTTCACCTGTTTACATGTAGGGGGACAGGCATCTGAAGGACTTCCAGATTCACCTTCTCCTGTGCACCAAAGGTAGAGAAGGGTCTGCAAATGGGGAGTAGGCAACAGTTCTGTCACAAATACAGGGCCATTTCTTAGGCAGTGCGGACAGGGCGACCACCCTGAGTGCACACCAGCAAGTAGAAGAAGGGGGGCGCAGGCAGAAGGATATAACCGCTAGGGAGCTGGTGTCCTGCGGTACAGCCAAATGAAAGAAGAAAGAAGATTACCAGCGCAATCACCTTCCTTTAATCCCCCTGGGCTGCCTGCGTCAGACATCAAGTCATGATCACGTCACCACCGCATGATGACACCTGATGTCCTGTAGCGGTACTGCAGGCTGTCAGTGCACGGCGCCCATGGAGGAGTTGGCTTTCCGGGCTCTCTTTGCCTGTGTGTTCTGATCTACTTGTGACCTGTGGGTGTGTGACTGTCCCTAAACAGTAAGGGTTCTCGAGTTCATGGGGTGGGGAGAAGGGGGCACAATTTTTATACCCTCGCCCTGGGTGCAATTTAGCCTAGAAACTGCCCTCCACAAATAAATTGCTGACCATTGAAATGCCTTACTGCCATTTATTTATTTGGTAAATGTGTTGTTAGATCCAATACCAGTGCCCAGCACCTTATGATAAGGCAATGCAAATGCAGCTCTTTATTTATACAGGGGAGACATTACAGCGTTAAATAGCATTACACAGGGACATTATAACATCCAACAATGGTACAGAAAATAGTGATGTAACAATGTAGAGATAAATATAACAGACGAGTCGCTGGGAGGAGGGCTCTGCCAAATAAACTTACATTCTAAGGGGTGGGGGAGAGGGACACAACAAAGGGGGTTGGGTTTAATTCTAAGGAAAAAGGGTGGAGCTATGAAGATGGTGGTTAGGCTGTGGTGAACAGATGAGTCTTTAAGGCCTGCTTGAAAGAGTCGAAGGTGGGATAAGTTCCAAAGAGCAGTGCTCTGGAGAAGTCCTTGAGCTTTGCGAGTGAGCAAGTGATGGGGGGGGGGAGAGGGGGGAGTCTGTAATGTGTTGCAAGAGTAGGTTAGGGAGTAAAGTGATGGAGGAGCGGGTTGGTTGGGGAGGTCACAGCCCTGCCCCCTGATTTGATTAAAATGCGAGGTTGTCAAATCTGGAATGTTACAAGAGCAGGGAGAAGATGAGGATACGGCTGACCTTTCTGCAGTAAAGGTTTAATGGGTGAATTTATGAAAGAAATATAAGTGCAGGTGTGGAAAATAACTTTCAGGACCTCCTGCTCCGTGAAGCTGATTTCTCATGCAGAAGGAGGAAACACCTGGGTTGCTTAAAACAGTGATTCCAAGTGAGAGTGGTAATAACTGACTGAAGTCCTATTCACATGCCATAGCTGCTTATATGTTTCTTAATAAATTAAAAACCAATTTTTTTAAGAATGAAAATTAGTACTTTAGTCACAGAGATATACACATATTTATGATGTCCTACTGTAGTGATGGTTATTTCTAGGAGAACTGATGGAGAAGCGTGGGATTTCTTTGATCAGCTGATAGATTTGCAAAGCTCTGATTTGCTGTGGTCGCGTTACTTTAGCACATGACCATGACTAGCAAATCAGAGACTTACATATCTATCACCTGTCCAAACTAATTACATGCTACCCCATGAGTTGTCCTAGACCTGACCATCACTATGTAATGGAAACATTATTTTAAGAGACATTATATATAGACTAGCTGAGCTTCCTAAGGCTTTTTTTAGACAGGGGCTGAACTGTTGGACAGTTTAGCGTCCCCTCTGCCGCCCAAAAATTCTGGTGCAATTGAATTGCCGGCGAACGGCAGCGTTTGTAACACCACATGTGTCAATTGTGGCAGAGAACCGCAACATGTTGCATCTGAGCATGACTCTATGGAGGGGCCAGTGCAGGAGAGCAGCTTAATGGCCGTGAATTTACCATCTGTCATCTGCCTGTCTGAAAGAGGCCTAAAGCTACATACTCACCTCGCGACCAAGAAAGATGGATCCCAGCACTCCCCGAGCCATCTGTCTAGCGGCTGGTATGCGTGACGGCACACAACGCTGATCTTAAAGATGTGAATCACCATGATGGTTGTTATCGGCACGTTTCGCTAAGCTTATTCTCATAGTCACGCGCCTTTACCCATGTTGCAAAATCGTTAAAACGATCACTTGTCGCTCATAAAAATTGTCCATCGTCACAACATTTGTCAGAAAAATTGCGTAGTGGGTACGGGCCTTAAACGTTATTTTAGAGCATTATAACAAGTTAAATAGATTATTTACTGAAAAAAAAAATATTATGCTACTAAGGATTTAGCAATAGGTGGCTTATTGGAACCGTTTTGCACACATCAACAAGATACATTTTACAATGGTTTTTACATCAACTTAACAAGTGGACAACTGAAAAGTAGCCATTTACATTTCATATGGTCAATGAGATATTAATAATTTTGAGTTAGTGAAAATTGTGTTTATTTTATGCAAAATTATGCTGCTCAAATAAAATAAATATGCATAAAATTAACATAAAATATGCATCATGTTGATGTTCTTAGAATCCCATTAACCATCCCTATTCATCTTTTGTTATAATTAGGCCTCACAATGTGGTTTACCACTGCTTTATAAATATGAGTTATAATGTCTGTATTTAGTATTATAACATGTTCTATGAGATTTAGCATGGGTGATGTATAATACGCTATTTTAGCCGATTACTGCTTACAAATAGAGATGTGCAAATGAGATGCAAATACTTCTGAGTTAATGCAGATTCTTATGCATAACTTTTGTAAATACATGCAGCTTGAAAATGGGTCAATCAATATCACAGCAGCAGGATTTTATTGGTGCATTTTCAAGCTTCATATGGCAACATGATATTAGCACAAACATTTGCATTAAAGAGACACTTAAGCGAAAAAAATACTTATGATATAATGAATTGTATGGGTAGTTCAGATAATTATTAGAACATTAGTAGCAAAGAAAAGGGTCTCATGTTTTTATTTTCAGTTGTATCGTTTTTTTATAACATTGCATCATTCTCTAATATTTGCAGTTTACAAATTACACTCTGTATTTTCAATGATGAAACAGAGCAGAGCTAATGATCCTTTGAACTTCCTGGTAGAAAACCTTAACCAAACAAGAAACAGTGAGAGCGTAGGAAGTAGAATTGCATATGCGTTTTCCATAGCACATAGTGGAAACCCCATCTGTGATTCTGCCTAGTGTGTTCCTATCCAGAGACAGGTTGAGATAAGTGCTTCGGAAAGCAGCATTGCTCTCTGACTAAATTAGAGCGCAGAGAACCTCTTTTGCATAGATAACAACTGAAGTATTTTAACTTTTTCTATACTAGAAACAATAGGAGACTCATCTGTTCTACTAATGTTTTATTTCTTAGCAGTACTACACATGCAAATCATTATCCTATACATTTATTTTCACTTCAGATTCCCTTTAACTCGGAATTATTTGCATCTTATTGACCCTCCTTACACACAAATAAAACAAGGGTCAAAATACATTTCATAAAGGAGATTCCTTATAACGTGTATGTATAACCAGGTACTTCAATGATCTGTCTTGATACCTATTGTTATAAATGATTTTTATTTTTATGTATTATTTTTATAAACTATTTAACATTCTCCAATGTCTTAAAATAGCTAAATGGTATTGTGAAAAATAATGTGACCTCAGCAATTAATCAGGTTTGGTTTGTAACTGGGATCTTCGTTACAAGAATAAAGTCTCTTGCATAGTCACATACACCGCGTAGAGGTAGCCCCGTGTCGTATGTGTCCTAACTCTGGCCCTGTAACATGCATAGCACAAACATGCACGCATTCAGCACATCAAAACCTATCTAGGGAATAGAAGCACATATCCTTACTGTCTTCCTTGGGACAGATAGTGCATCGAACTAATCCTGCAAGGGAGCTGCTAGTACCTGCATATGTGCCATGCGAACACACCAGCAAGCTATGTGTTAAGATCACTAATAGGGGAAGATGGAAAGCACTAGATAAAATCCTAGCCACAAAGGATCAAATACAAATTAAAAAACACAAAATCCAGGCTCCTCAGCTTGAGCTAGGACATTTAAACACTTGTAGATTAGATGTAATGGGGAGGTGTTGGAAGGGGTGTGGCAAGCAAAACAGCAAAACATCAAAATGAACTTCCGCACACACATGCAAATCCTCATGCGAATCCACTTAGAAATATGCAGCAATCAATGCTTCCCCTACAGCTAAGTTAAAAGCTGGGATCTTTGTTACAAGAATAAAGTCTCTTGTGTAGTCACATACACCGCGTAGAGGTAGCCCAGTGTTGTATGTGTCCTAACTCTGGCCCTGTAACATGCACAGCACAAACATGCACGCATTCAGCGCATCAAAACCTATCTAGGGAATAGGTGCACATATCCTTAACGTCTTCCCTGGGACAGATAGTGCATCTAACTAATCCTGCAAGGGAGCTGCTAGTACCTGCATATGTGCCATGCAAACACACCAGCAGGATTAGTTAGATGCACTATCTGTCCCAAGGAAGACAGAAAGGATATGTGCTCCTATTCCCTAGATAGGTTTTGATGCACTGAATGCGTGCATGTTTGTTTGTATGTGACTACGCAAGAGACTTTATTCTTGTAACGAAGATCCCAGCTTTTAACTTAGCTGTAGAGACAGCATTGATTGCTGCATGATTTTTGTAAGTGGATTCGCATGAGGATTCGCATAAGTGTGCGGAAGTTCATTTTAAAGTTTTGCTGTTTTGCTTGCCACACCCTTTCCAGCACCTCCCCATTAAATCTACAAGTGTTTAAATGCCCTAGCTCAAGCTGAGGAGCCTGGATTTTGTGTTTTTTAAATTGTTTTTTAATTGTTCTGATGTGTAATAATGGCCACACTAGATACCATTTTTTAAATATTTATTTTCAATTTGATAATTAGGGTACAATATTTTTTTTCTAAATCCTTGTAACATTTGAAAAATCTGACTAGCGTATCACCCACGTGTTCAATATTTCCCCGATTATGAAAAAAGATGAAAAAGTCTGAAAAAATGGCTTGGGTCTGTAAATTAAGAAATGGATCATGTATCCTACACCATTACATTTTCATAGAAACTGATCAGAAAATCAGCCACTCCTTATCTGATATCGATAAAAACAGGACAGTTCCTGCTCAAATAATAAAATATCCAAACTTTCGATTTTTTTCTGTACAATTGGTAGTTTTTTTTTAATCAAATTGCCATAAAACAGAATCATTTTATTCTATCGTGCGTGGCCAACTTAAATGTGACATCGGATTGGTCGATGTGGCTTATGAGGCTTCACCCTCTGACTCACTACAATAATAATACAGTCTGATATGTCTCTACTGTATTTTCACAAACACTTTGACCGTTGTGTAGGCAGACTGGCCCCCTGTTCAATTAACTTTTTATCCAGAGTTTTCTCCTAGGAGATCATTTTTCAGTATCAAGTTATAAAGGAGCCTATTAAAAAGGGCACCTCATTCACATCAATAGACACTTTTTCTCTATTGGCGCTAACTGTATAAAAAAGAGTGCTACGTAAATATAAAACAACTAAATCGGTTTCAATATGGGAACTGCATTCATATAAACAAGCAATATACTTTCTCTTACAAAGTAATTTGCATTTTAGGTTTTGACTTCACAATTAGGGATGCTCATTCGGATCTCGCGGAATAGAAATTTATGAGTTCTAATTGGAAATCCGAATTTCCGATCGGAAATCGGGAAATGGAACTTGGATTTCTGCAGAAATACTGCATTACTGCAATTTGGTAATTTTAGCCCAATTACAGAACTCGAAATCAATGGACCAATCTGAGAATGCAGAAACAACTCGGAAGTATTTGGTCAATCAGAGAATGCAAAAAATGACAAAAAGACACTACTTGGAAATCCAAACTCGGAAATCGGATTTCTGTAGAAATACTGCATTACTGCAATTTGGTAATTTTAGCCCAATTACAGAACTCGGAAACATTGGACTAATCAGAGAATGCAGAGTCAACTCGGAAGTATTTGGCCAATCAGAGAATGCAAAAAATGACCCAAAAAACAACTACTCAGAAATCCGACATTGAAAACCGATCGGAAATCCGTGAAATTGGTAATCACTGGCGGAAATCGGAATTTCTGCGGAATCGTAAATTTACATTTCCGACCATCCCTATTCTCAATGGTATTTTTTTTTATTCTGAACTAAGAATGCACGAACGATAATATTTAATACAGGTAGGGGGCGCCGGTCTAGAATAAATTAAAGCGGTAGTAGTACTATATAAGCGTATATATCAATTTTCAATCATATCACTTCAAACATAGGAAGGTAAAGTTGTCCTACCTTGTTGGTGTTTGCCAGGGTATAAACACAAGTAGAGTTTCAAGATTAAGAAATTGTTTTTTATTGGTGCACTAGACAACGCGTTTCATGGGCGATAGCCGCTTCCTCAGGTCAGTAAAAGTGCCTTAAGGGTTTAGGTTCCGAGTATTTGGGCGCCAGTTGACTTTACCTTCCTATGTTTGAAGCGATATGATTGAAAATTGATATACAGTATACCCTTATATAGTACTACTACCGCTATGACATATTCTAGACCGGGCGCCTCCTACCTGTGTTAAATATTAGCTGATATCCCTTAAGTTATCAAGGGCGATTTAGTCGAGAGTTCTGGAGCAGAGACCGTCTAGGAACCAAAAGGCCGAGTGGGGACGGTTTCTCCCCATCTGCGACTACAAGTGGTTGCCTCTGCTGCAACCCATCTTTGTGAGTATATTCTCTATTGTCTTTGAATATACCGAGATCTACTAACAATATTGCACCAGATTGGGCTCCTGGACTTGTCTGTGCTTTCTCTTCCCCTGCTACCCTACAAACGATAATATGGTTATCTGTATAACGCACGCATACTCACAGACATTAGTGTCTACCAGATATGGTATATTTCATACAACTTTTGTTTTCGTCATGTTCCAACGGTGTTAGCGTATGGGGTTAAGGAGGGTAGGGGAAGGGAGTCGTTAAGGCAAGTTGCCCGTGGGGGTGGGGTAAGGTTTGGCACTCACCAGGGGGAGTTACGGTTAGGCGCCACACAGTGGGTTGAGGTTAGGTGCCACTGTAGGGGGGGGAGGGTTAGGCACCACAGGGAAGGATTCTGAGTGAGAGTAGGGATAGGTTAGTTAGGTCATAGTAAAATATCAGTTAATATTTCACTATGACTGAAATAGAATATCAGTAAACTAACCAATATTTTATCACTTTTCCTGGTGCCCATTTTACTAGATGCAAAAATAGAGGTTACAGTGGGGAATAGTACAATTTCGGTATTGTAAACAATATTTAATGGCATTTCCTGGCGCCCACTTTACTAAATGATAAATTAACAATGGTTATATCTGCCATCCTTATTAACAGGTGCCATTTTTTTATGTTCACACAATCTTTCATCTTCTCCTTAAAATAACTTTTTGGTACTTTGCAATGGAAAAAGTACCAAAAATAGGTGAAAAAGTGCTACCAAAATTATTTGAATAATTTTTTTAGCTTGCTGGATGCTTAAAAGTCATTTTGTTGTCGAGGTATGAAAATATCACCTAGGAGAAAACTCAAGAGAAAACGTTAATTCAATAGGGGTCAATGACAATTGTTTCATACTGGTGCTTTTAGGGCACTGTAGGGGCATTGGTTATACCTGTTCTTTGTGGCCTAAATAAAGAAGTCTTGTTTGGAGAGTGCCGGCGTCCGTTCATGTTTTCTTATTCATGTTTCATACTGGTGCTTTTGTTTGAGGATAGTTTGTGTCTGTAAATGTATATTAATGTGTAGACGTAATACATGACAATAAACAGATCTGTAAATCAAACATATTTTACTGAATTAAAACATTGTGTTTGAGTAATAATAATTGATTAACAGATTATCCTTCCTGCTTCTTTTATGACATGAGTTACTACAGAGGCAAATGGACAGTCATTGATAAGATTCAGTACTGCAAAATTACAAACACAGAGGTGTGAAATACAGGCGCGGTCCCGGGCATTGACACCATCCGGGACCACTCTCTGCAAGCCACACCTCAAGGGGGCAGGAGCAGCGCAGACAGCCCCCCAAAACTGCTCTCATCACCTGGGGGGACCATCCATAACTGCTTCCACCACTATAGAGATTTCCCATAAAGCTTCCTCTCCCAAGCATACAAAAAACACTGAATAGGTATGAATCCAAAGACATAACAACAAATGTTCTTTGATGCGCCACACCTGCGCCAAGAGGGTGATCAGCAGCTGAATGGACACAAGTAACTCTTGATTACTCAATTAAATATGAATGATAATGATACACATCCACAGAGCTAATAAATAGTAATGAAGCTTTTTAATCAGATAAAGTTGCGTGAAGGTATAATACAGCCTAATCGGGCACCTTCCCCTTTAAAACCACATACGAAGTGCATATTCTGGTGCATTACCCTGATAAGAAAGCATCCATAGATATACAGTGAGTTGCAAAACTATTTGGCCACCTTGAAGTTTTCCACATTTTGTCACATTACTGCCACAAACATGAATCAATTTTATTGGAATTCCACATGAAAGACCAACACAAAGTGGTGTACACATGAGAAGTGGAACAAAAATCATACGTGATTCCAAACATTTTTTACAAATAAATAACTGCAAAGTGGTGTGTGCATAATTATTCGGCCCCCTTTGGTCTAAGTGCAGTCAGTTGCCTATAGACATTGCCTGATGAGTGCTAATGATAATATAATAATAAATATAAATAATATAATAATAAATAGAGTGCACCTGTGTGTAATCCTATGTCAGTACAAATACAGCTGCTCTGTGACCAGGTGCCAACCTCTCAGAGGTTGTCTAAGAGAATATTGGGAGCAACAACACCGTGAAGTCCAAAGAACACACAAGAAAGGTCAGGGATCAAGTTATTGAGAAATTTAAAGCAGGCTTAGGCTACAAAAAGATTTCCAAAGCCTTGAACATCCCACGGAGCACTGTTCAAGCGATCATTCAGAAATGGAAGGAATATGGCACAACTGTAAACCTACCAAGACAAGGCCATCCACCTAAACTCACAGGCCGAACAAGGAGAGCGCTGATCAGAAATGCAGTCAAGAGGCCCATGGTGACTCTGGACGAGCTGCAAAAATATACAGCTCAGGTGGGAGACTCTGTCCATAGGACAACTATTAGTCATGCACTGTACAAAGTTGTCCTTTATGGAAGAGTGGCAAGAAGAAAGGTATTGTTAACAGAAAGCATAAGAAGTCCCGTTTGCAGTTTGCCACAAGCCATGTGGGGGACACAGCAACCATGTAGAAGAAGGTGCTCTGGTCAGATGAGACCAAAATGGAACTTTTTGGCCAAAATGCAAAACGCTATGTGTGGCAGAAAACTAACACTGCACATCACTCTGAACACACCATCCCCACTGTCAAATATGGCGGTGGCAGCATCATGCTCGGGGGTTGCATCTCTTCAGCAGGGACAGGGAAGCTGGTCAGAGTTGATGGGAAGATGGATGGAGCCAAATACAGAGCAAACTTGGAAGAAAACCTCTTGGAGACTGCAAAAGACTTGAGACTGGGGTGGAGGTTCACCTTCCAGCAGGACAATGACCCTAAACATAAAGCCAGGGCAACAATGGAATGGTTTAAAACAAAACATATTTATGTGAATATGTTAGAATGGCCCAGTCAAAGTCCAGATCTAAATCCAATCGAGAATCTGTGGCAAGATCTGAAAACTGCTGTTCACAAACGCTGTCCATCTAATCTGACTGAGCTGGAGCTGTTTTGCAAAGAAGAATGGGCAAGGATTTCAGTCTCTAGATGTGCAAAGCTGGTAGAGACATACCCTAAAAGACTGGCAGCTGTAATTGCAGCAAAAGGTGGTTCTACAAAGTATTGACTCAGGGGGCCAAATAATTACGCACACCCCACTTTGCAGTTATTTATTTGTAAAAAAGGTTTGGAATGATGTATGATTTTCGATCCACTTCTCACATGTACACCACTTTGTATTAGGCTTTCACGGGGAATTCCAATAAAATTGATGCATGTTTGTGGCAGTAATGTGACAAAATGTGGAAAACTTCAAGGGGGCCGAATTCTTTTGCAACCCACTGTAGTGTACTGAATTGTGGTCTTATTATCTGGGGCTGAGTAAACAGACCTACACTTCAACTGTTCATATAAAATTCATGCATGGATATATTTGCATTGATAAACTATTAGGGCCCATATGCCCATAACTTTTTCTCCTGAGTTTTCTCCTAGGAGATAATTTTTCATTTTCTATTTAAAGTAATTTTTCAGCACTTGGCAACTTAAAGAGACTCTGTAACATCAAAAACCTCCCCTGGGGGGTACTCACCTCGGGTGGGGGAAGCCTCCGGATCCTAATGAGGCTTCCCACGCCTCTGTCCCACGGGGGTCTTGCTGCAGCCCTCCGACAGACCCGACTGTAGATTCAATATTTACCTTTGCTGGCTCCAGCGGGGGCACTGTGGCTGCTTTCGGCTCGGAAATAGATGGAAATACCCGATCTCTGTCGGGTCCGCTCTAGTGCGCAGGCGCCGGAAACTTGAGCAGACCCGACGGCGATTGGGTATTTCCGCCTACTTCGGAGCCGACAGCCGTCAGAGCGACTGCGCAGGAGCCGGGAAGGTAAATATTGACGTCACTGCTGCACGGAGGGCTGCAGCGAGACCCCTGAGGGACGGAGGACGGCGTGGGAAGCCTCATTAGGATCCGGAGGCTTCCCCCATCCGAGGTGAGTACCCCCCAGGGGACGTTTTGACGTTACAGTTCCTCTTTAAAAATATCAAAAAGTAGGTGAAAAAGTACTATTAAAATTATTTTGAGTATTTTCTTGCTTGCTGGTAGAGTCTGAAGCGAGAATAAATCTCGCTTCAGCTCTTATATATAGCAGGGGCATGTGTGCCCCTGCTAAAACGCTGCTATCCTGCGGCTAAACGGGGGTCTCTTACCCCCCAAATCCCCTCCAGAAGTCCCAAGGATCACTTCCTGATTGAGGCAGGGCTAATGGCCGCAGCCCTGCCTCACGCGCGTCTGTCAGCGCGTATCTCCGCCTCTCCCCCACCCCTCTCAGTCTTCCTTCGCTGAGAGGGGCGGGGGAGAGGCGGCGATGCGCCGCTGATAGATGGCGCTGAGAGGCAGGGCTGCAGCCATTAGCCCTGCCTCAACAGTAGCAAAATCTACGACCAAGTTAGTTGTAGATTTTGGGGGGTAAGGGACCCCCGTTTAGCCGCGGAATAGTGGCGTTTTAGCAGGGGCACACATGCCCCTGCTGAATATAAGCACTGAAACGAGATTTATTCTCGCTTCAGTGTCTCTTTAACCACTTGCCGACCGCACACTCATACCGTGCGGCGGCAAAGTGTTAGCTGGAGGACCAGCGACGCAGATCTCCATAGCCAGGTGCCTCCCTAATTAATCAGGAAAGGCCGCTCGCGCGAGCGGCCGTTTCCTGTTAGATCATGGAGCGGGTCTCCATGAATAGCCTGCGAGCTGCTGATCGCGGCTCGCAGACTAAATGTAAACGCAGCAGACATTTGTCTCCTTTGTTTACATTGCACGGCGCTGCTGCGCAGCAGCGCCGTAAGGCAGATCGGCGATCCCCCAATCAGCGGCCGGGGATCACCACCATGTGACAGGGGACGTCCTGGGTAGCCCCGATCACCAGGGGGGACAGGTAGGGACAGGTAAGAAAGGGAGGGGGGGAATTTCGCTGCGGAGGGGGGCTTTGAGGTGCCCCCCCCCCCCCGCAAACCTCAGGCAGGCAGGAGCGATCAGACCCCCCCTGCACATCATCCCCATAGGGGGGAAAGAAGGGGGGTGATCTGGTCGCTCTGCCTGCAGCCTGATCTGTGCTGGGGGCTGCATAGCCCACCCAGCACAGATCTTAAAAAACAGTGCTGGTCCTTAAAGGGAAGGTTCACGCAGGAGCTGTAAAAAATAGAAATCAAAATCCACTTACCTGGGGCTTCCCCCACCCCTCTCAGTCTTCCTTCGCTGAGAGGGGCGGGGGAGAGGCGGCGATGCGCCGCTGATAGATGGCGCTGAGAGGCAGGGCTGCAGCCATTAGCCCTGCCTCAACAGTAGCAAAATCTACGACCAAGTTAGTTGTAGATTTTGGGGGGTAAGGGACCCCCGTTTAGCCGCGGAATAGTGGCGTTTTAGCAGGGGCACACATGCCCCTGCTGAATATAAGCACTGAAACGAGATTTATTCTCGCTTCAGTGTCTCTTTAACCACTTGCCGACCGCACACTCATACCGTGCGGCGGCAAAGTGGTAGCTGGAGGACCAGCGACGCAGATCTCCATAGCCAGGTGCCTCCCTAATTAATCAGGAAAGGCCGCTCGCGCGAGCGGCCGTTTCCTGTTAGATCATGGAGCGGGTCTCCATGAATAGCCTGCGAGCTGCTGATCGCGGCTCGCAGACTAAATGTAAACGCAGCAGACATTTGTCTCCTTTGTTTACATTGCACGGCGCTGCTGCGCAGCAGCGCCGTAAGGCAGATCGGCGATCCCCCAATCAGCGGCCGGGGATCACCACCATGTGACAGGGGACGTCCTGGGTAGCCCCGATCACCAGGGGGGACAGGTAGGGACAGGTAAGAAAGGGAGGGGGGGAATTTCGCTGCGGAGGGGGGCTTTGAGGTGCCCCCCCCCCCCCCCCCGCAAACCTCAGGCAGGCAGGAGCGATCAGACCCCCCCTGCACATCATCCCCATAGGGGGGAAAGAAGGGGGGTGATCTGGTCGCTCTGCCTGCAGCCTGATCTGTGCTGGGGGCTGCATAGCCCACCCAGCACAGATCTTAAAAAACAGTGCTGGTCCTTAAAGGGAAGGTTCACGCAGGAGCTGTAAAAAATAGAAATCAAAATCCACTTACCTGGGGCTTCCTCCAGCCCGTGGCAGACAGGAGGTGCCCTCGCCGCCGCTCCGCAGGCTCCTGGTGGTCTCCGGTGGTGATCCCGACCTGGCCAGGCCGGCTGCCAGGTCGGGCTGCTCCTGCGCTCGAAGTTGCGTGTCACTTGTGCGCGCTGACGTCATCCGACGTCCTCCGGGCTGTACTGCGCAGGCGCAGAACTTCTGCGCCTGCGCAGTACAGCCCGGAGGACGTCGGATGACGTCAGCGCGCACAAGTGACACGCAACTTCGAGCGCAGGAGCAGCCCGACCTGGCAGCCGGCCTGGCCAGGTCGGGATCACCACCGGGAGCCTGCGGAGCGGCGGCGAGGGCACCTCCTGTCTGCCACGGGCTGGAGGAAGCCCCAGGTAAGTGGATTTTGATTTCTATTTTTTATAGCTCCTGCGTGAACCTTCCCTTTAAGGGGGGGTAAAGGCTGGGTCATCAAGTGGTTAAAAGGCATTTTATTGACAATTTTGAAATTATCACCTAGGAGAAAACTAAGGAGAAAAAGTTAATTGCATATGGGCCTAGGACTACTATTTTCTATAGTCCTGGATAGGCAATTTCATCTCTCCTAAAATCACTGTAAAACTGGCGTTTTCATCCCCATATACTGATTAGTTCAATCTTGGCATCAATTTCAGTTCCGCATATACTGGGTTTGAAGATTTAAACTCTCATGCCTGGAACCCACTGAAATCAGCAAACGCAAAACGCAACCGCTAGCGTTTTGTCTGAGCGGTTTGCAAGCGGATTCATGCGCGTTTTCGGTCGCGTTTTGCAACATTGTATTTTTTTGCCCAGCGGGTGCGTAGCGTTTTGCGTTTTGCGTTTTTATCCTGATTGGTCCTGTGAATTATTTTTAATTTTGTTACAGTGTGCTGAACCGCAAAACGCTAGCAAAACCGCTCAGTTTAGGTTTTGCTGAGCGTTTCTGCTAGCGTTTCAATACTTTACATTGAAGCGCTAACGCTCCCAAAATGCTGCAGGTCCTGCGTTTGCGTTTCTGGGAAACGCAAACGCTCCTGTGGAAGTTGCCCCATCCATTAACATTAGCCCAGCGTTTTGGCAAACTGCTAGCGTATCGCAGTGCTGCCAAAACGCTGCCAAAAGCGCTCCTGTGGGTTCCAGCCCTCAAAGAACAAAGTGCAGCGGGCCAACATATGCTCATTACTCATCCAAGGGCAGCAACAATTAACGTGTAATTAAAAAACAAGGATAATAATAATAATAATAAGGAAGTAAGGATTTTGTTTGATTTTTCTCTCTCTCAAGCAGCACCTGCTTTATAAATAGCAGAAGCTCATTAGCAAATTAAAGGCACAGTATATGCATTCAGAGTGCAGTACCAAATTACTCAAAGGCTGAACCAACTTCACAATCACCTCAAAATGAAAGAGAGACCCTCAACTACACATAATAGGTGGTCCTCTAGTAATAATAAAAACAACTTGCATGAAATTTACATTCAGTAGCACTATTTGCATCAATTTGCATTCAGCTGCACTAATGGAGGATGTTCGCTTCCAAAATGGTTTGCATACAATGGCGTTCCATTCTAAACCCTTTCACAACTATGAGATCCCTCCAAGTCAAAAGGGCTTCTACCACTAATATGTGAATTGGAAGCCAATTTACCTGAGGGATTACAAAAATCCAAAATTAAGATTCTGCACTGCCTCAGTGCTGTATATAGTAACAAGCAGCCTGGTGCCCACTTGCAGTGATATTCTGTGACACATACATTACAAATGGGTGTGTACCAGAGATGATTAAAGATAAAAGATTTATACATACCCAGTGCTTCCTCCAGCCCCCACTGCACTGATCACTCCCACACCATCTTCCTCCATCTTCTCCTTGTCCTGGTAGAAGCCCCTTTATGCTGGGCATACACGGGTCGACCTTCTTCTATCAATCGAGCCACTGATGGCTCGATTGATAATTTCCGACAGGTCCTATCACCGCGCAGATCAATTCCCCGCTCAATACCCGCGGGCGGACAATAGCGGGGAATCGAGCGGAAGATAAGGAAGCGCCCGCGGGGACGAGCGGGAATCAATCCGGGCGGCTGCGGGGATGAGCGGGGACGCAGCGGGAGTCGATCCGGCGGCTAATCGATCGCTCCATATATGCCCAGCATAAGTTTGGCCAGTTGGGGCACATGCACAGTGCGTGTTGTCTCCCCCCCCCATCACTCACCCACCCCGTTCCCGTCTCACTCCCACATCTGGGAGTGTTCTGCCTGTCTGCACCCCGACTGGCCAAGCTATCAGGACTTCTAACAGGACAACGAGGAGGCGGAGGAAGACAGCATGGGAGCGATCGGTGCGAAGGGGGCTGGAGGAAGCCCCGGGTATGTATACATCTTTTATTACTCTTTGTCTAATGGTCACTTTAAACGTATGCTGGGAGGTTAATTAGCCTTTACCACAAAAAAATCCTCCCCAATTTTGGCTGCACCCTGCTTTGATCAAGATTCGGAAGCATGCTGGGTAAGCAGCATCTTGCCTGTCTCAGTTCCATCAACAATCACAGTGCTCCTTTTCTTGCACTCCAGACACCCACCATACATGAAGTCTATGAGTATGTAGATATACTGTACTGCATAAGGGCAATGCATAAAAAGTATGCATGTTCTCTCACCCAGAAAATAAAAAAACAACCTGTCACTAAGAAGTAATCAGAATGTATTAACATAGCCAAATAACGAAAAATCACCGAAAAATATCATAAGTATGGGAATGGTCAGTCTGCCACACTCATACACAAGCCACAAACATACTAGGGTCAAGTGTAGTGGAACATGGATGGGTGGGTGCTAACTAGCAGGCGCTGGGTCCACTTTCTATGTGAACTGTGACTACTAATAGCGGGAGTAAAGCGTTTGCTATTAGTAGCCACAGTTTGTGTAGCAGACGGCCATCTTTGTCGCAGGGGGTTTAAAGAGACACTGAATCAAAAAAAAATTATGATATAATGAACTTGTTGTGTAGTACGGATAATTGCTAGACCATTAGTAGCAAAGAAAATATTCTCATATTTCTATTTTCAGTTAGATAGTTTTTTTTTTTATAACATTGCATCATTCTCTAATATTTGCAGTACTCAGCATTCTAAATGATTTTACAGAGCAGGCTAACGAACTTTTGAACTGTCCACTGCAGGAAAAATACAAAACAGTTAGAGACACTTGAGATAATAAGCATCAGAAGACAGAGCTCTCTGCGACTTTGAAAGTCGGGGAGCTCAGTGGCTCTTTTACATCAACTGGAGTTTCTTAACTCTTCCTGTACTGGAAACAATATTGGACTCTGATCCTAATGTTTCTTTCTTAGCTGTACTACACAACCAATTTATTATATTGTAATTTTTTCTTCACTTCCGTGTGTCTCTTTAAGATTAGTCACCACTTTAGGGGGTTTTATTAGTTGTCCAAGTGGGGTTTTTAGTTGTGGGGTCTTTATTCGTTTCTCAGGGGGGGGGGGGGGGGGGGGTTATTAGTTGTGAGGGGTTATTAGCTGCCAGGGTGGTTAATAGTTGCCTGTCAGGGGAGGGTTCTGTGTAACAATAGGGAGAGGTTAGGTCAGGCCTGGGCATACTTTGGGCAAAATTCCTCCTCTTCTTCCTCCCTCCCTGTAGTGTCGTGAGCGAAAGAATACGGACCTACCCCCCCCTTTCTATGTCGGATCTCCATTGCAACAGGGTTTCACGTGACATGCGTCACATGACACGCCAGCGTATTATGAGGTGGCTGCCAGCGTGTAATACGCTGGCACGTTTTGATGACATGCCAGGTGAAACCCTGTTGCTATGGAGATGTGACGCTGCAATCGGCGATCAGGCAAGTTTTAACTCCATGTTATCTCCCGTTTGCGTGGTTGGGTGATAGAAGAATCTTGTTGCCTATTGGTAGGCTGGGACATAGTTCGCCCAGTGCTGGTTTAGCTTATAGTAAAATATCTGCAAATATTACCGATATTTCACTATATAAATTAAGTTGTAAATATCTGTACATTTACCAATGTTCTACTACCGTTATAAAATTTTCGTTTGACCACTTTTTTTTTTTTTACCCCACTCCCAAATTAGCGTGCAGTGTTTTGAAATGTACACCCCCATATGGCCACTATTGCTGTGGATATGAGAACTCGCAATAGGAATCAGGAAAACTGGTCCAGTCTGCACTCCTGAATACGTAAATCTCAAAGATCTATATTTAGAGTCCCAGCGTCACGGGGACCTTTGCTGCTCAACACGGAATAGCAATAACGTGGCCAGCAGATGTCCAGTTGTGTCAGATGGGATGGGAAATCATGCAGCAAGCTGGGTACTCAGTATAGCAGACATGGAACCCGCCGACTTTAGATGTTAATAGCAAAGCCTCCTTACTTGCTAGAAACACCAAATTTTCCAGATATGTTAAGAAGAACAGTGGAACAAGAGGAAAAAAAGAAAATCAATTTTAAAGTTTCAAAGGACGTTTCAAGGGAAAAAAGTATACATGTAAATGCGGTAAATACATTAACTGTCATTTACCGCTATTACCGCATTTAAATGTATACTATTTTCCTTTGAAACTTTAAAATCTTTGCTAACAGACTAGTTATCAATAAAGGTGCAAACCCCCTGAACTATTGATAGTAACCTTGCTTATCAAAGAGACTAAATACAAATGTGTAAAATATTTATTAGTATTATTATCACTATATATCTGTTATACTGGGAATTAATAGAGTCCAAAAATTCTACTTAATCTAGTAATTACAAGACTCCAGAATATAGAACAACAAAACATTAAGAGACCATAGGTATATACGTTTTAATACACAAAAGATCAAATTCGTCAAAGGACTGAGACTAATTAGCAACTTTTTGATTTAATTTTTTTTTTTTGTTAATACTTATTTTCCATTTTCCTTGTTATTGTTAGATCCATGTTTGTTCTATAAATATTCTTAATATTGAGCACTTGGTTTGCAATAAAGCACATGTGATATGCTCAGGTTCTCTACAACACTTACCAAGCTAGTATAATACACAAGTAAATATCCCTAGTCATTTGTCTAATACAAAGCATATACTGTATATGGTATTTTGACTTGGATAAACCAATCCTGGTCTTGGTTCTACATTAAAATGCACCTGCTAGATCTGCAGCCAAGTGGCCAAGTAAATGCAGTTCTGACAGGATCGACTCAATATATCAATCTATATTTAGATACGTTTTTGATATACGTTACAGATATTGTTGACTCAGTGATTTCTATGCCTTATCAGTCACATGTACTTAATATAAGATTTTTGACTTTAAATTGTTTAAACAATTGTTATATATCTTCAATTGCAATGTATGTTAATTTACAAACACCCAATAAAAATCTAATGTTTAAAAAAAATAAAATAAATAAACCCTTTAAAATCGATTTTCTCAAAAAACTATAAGGTCTTTTTGAAAAAAAAAATCCCCTCTTGTGGTCACTGTTCCTCTTAACATATCTGGCAAATTTGGTGTTTCTACCATGTAAGAGGGCTTTGCTATTTACCGCTAAAGTCGGCGGGTTTTCAGGTGATAATCATGGATATTTTTCCCATGATCACAGTCGTGATCACGGGCCGAATACTGAATTCATGATTGACTGCCGTGATCGATTCCCAATCACGGATTCGGATCAAGATGTTGGATAGTGTAAAAATGCTCATGAATCACTGCTATGTCGTGATCACGGATTGTATCCGAGCAACACTGGCGGTGACTAAAGTATTGGGGTTGAGTCACAAAACTTATCTCAGAAATGATGTTACCTTACTCATGATTAATCTCTTCTGTTATTTCTTAAATAAACTGATGAGATAAACAGATGTTTCTATCTCCCGACTCCTAAATATGATTTTTTTTTAAAAGCTAAAAAAAATATGTCATGTTTGTATTGTTACAGCTAGTTCCAGAACTATAATCAATGAACTACAGAACTTTTTTTTATCCATTCCCTGCACTCATAAGCTGTTCTCTTCTAGGCAGGAGTTTAATGGCTTGTAATTAGTTATCAGTGAGAGTTAACCCTATAGTGTAGGTCCCACTGGAGAGAAATTGTCATTTGCATATTTGAATTCTTAACCCTTATAGTGAGAAAAAGAAAACAAGGAACACAGCCTAGTTCTATGCTGGACTGAGTTTTCTCTTTGTGGCCCCATTTCAATTAACTTTTCTCCAGAGCTTTCACCAAGATCATTTTTATTTTTATCCACAAAATACATTTCAGCACCTAAATATTGAAAAAGTACCCCCCCCCCCCCTCCAAAAAAAAAAAGTAATTTCAAACTGTGTGGAGTTCTTGGGCAAGACTCCCTAACGCTGTAGAGTGGCCAATTGAGCACAAGCTTAACCACTTGAGGACGATAGGCTTAAACCCCCCTTGTGACCAGGTGTTTTTTTTTACAATTCAGCACACTGCAGCTTTAACAGTGTGCTGCATGGCCATACAACTTAGCACACAAATGAATTTGCCCTCATTTTCTTGCAACTAACAGAGCTTTCTGTTCGTGGCATCTGATTGCTGCTGCGATCGTCAGTTTTTTTTTTTAAATTTAATAATACAAATTTTTAATTAATGTTGTCCCCCCCCCCACTCTCCTTAAATTGGCCCTGGACTGCGATCCGTTTACTTCCTTTCCTCTCATAGGCATCAGTCTATGAGAGGGATTAGATTGTGAGCCGCTTGGAGGGATTGGAGGGTCAGCTAAGTTTTTTGTTAATAGCCTGCCAGCCGCGATTGCAGGGTGGCAAGCTGATCCCGGAGCGGACTTCAGGGGATGATCGCACATGCGCGCCTCCTACAGGACCTGATGCCGCCTACAGGACCTGATCGGCATCAAGGAGTCCTGGGGCTGACACCCTCCGGCCACCGATCAGCGTTAGGCAGTCAGCAGGGGTTAAATGGCTGCAGCTCTTAAGAGCTTTGAGTCGAACAAGAATAAAAAACGCTATACATACTTTTATTTATCTCTTCTGCCCTTTGTTTCTGGAGTTTTTCTGGAGTTTTCTCCTAGGAGATCATTTCTAATCTTATCTATGAAATGACTTTTTCGCATGTAGCAATTGAAAAAGAACTAAAAAGTTGGCAAAATAGTTATATCTATATATATAATAGAGTAAGTGCCTCAACCTTCAAGCAAGAAGAAGAAGAAGTAGCGCCCTGCCCCCAGGGCCGGTCCAAGCAAGAAGAAGGGGCTGGTCCAAGCAAGAAGAAGAAGTAGTGTCATATCAAACTAAGGGCAAAGAGGGATAATTTGCATATTCAGTAGCAGTGCATTGTGGGTAACCACAAATGTTCACTTATAGCTGAATTATTGCAGATTTGCTTCTGTTTTAAGAAGGAAAATTACAACAAGCTTTGCTTTTTTTAGTAGGAGGGCTTTTTGGTCTTTTTTAGCCTCCTATACATTCTTAGTAGTTTGGGTCACCCTGATCTGCTTGGTTACTGTGTTGTACTGGTCCAAGCCCAATCTCATACAGCCTTATCAATTCCTGCTATGTACTGATGAGGACCAAACGTCTGAAATAGGCTGTCACATGTGGGTTTGATATGACTGTGTAAAGCTTAAAGCTATAGGCTTGCTTGACCTACCAAGGGTGAAAATGAATAATTTGAATATTTAGTAGTGATGCATTGTGGGTAATCACAAATGTTCACTTATAGCTGAATTTTTGCAGATTTTCTTCTGTTTTAAGAAGGCAAATTACACCAAGCTTTGATTTTTTTAGTAGGTCTTTTTGGTTCCTTTTAGCCACCTATACATTCCGAGTGGTTTGGGTCACCCTGAGCTGCTTGGTTACTCTGTTGTACAGGTCCAAGCCCTATCTCATACAGCCATATCAATCCCTGCTATGTACTGATGAGGACCAAAAGTCTGAAACAGGCTGTCACATGTGGGTTTGATATGGCTGTGTAAAATTTAAAGCTATAGGCTTGCTATACACCAGTGGTTCGGGATGCTTGCTTGGCTTATATGTAAAGCTTAAAGCTATAGGCTTGCTTGACCTACCAAGGGTGAAAAGGAATTATTTTCATATTTAGTAGCAGTGCATTGTGGGTAACCACAAATGTTCACTTATAGCTGAATTATTGCAGATTTCCTTCTGTTTTAGGAAGGCAAATTACACCAAGCTTTGCTTTTTTTTAGTAGGAGGTATTTTTGGTCCCTTTTATCCCCCTATACATTCCGAGTGGTTTGGGTCACCCTGAGCTGCTTGGTTACTCTGTTGTACTGGTCCAAGCCCTATCTCATACAGCCGTATCAATCCCTGCCATCTACTGATGAGGATGTGTAAAATTTAAAGATATATGCTTGCTATACACCAGCGGCTCTGGATGCTTGCTTGGCATACCAAGGGGGAAAAGGGGTAATTTGCATATTTAGTAGCAGTGCATTGTGGGTAACCACAAATGTTCACTTATAGCTGAATTATTGCAGATTTCCTTCTGTTTTAAAAAGGCAAATTACACCAATACAGTGTGCGGCATTGCAGGAAGTGACGACAGTGGAACGCATGATGGAACACGGAAGAGGTGAGTCATCCCCGCCCGCTGCCTCTTACTAATAGTGGCGGCTGCTACTGTGCTTAAGCAGGAGGGGGAGCGCACATGGGGGACCCAGGTGAGGGGGGGGGGGGGGGTCCTGCTGAGCTTAAGCTGGAGGTAGAGCACACATGGGGGATCCAGTTGAGGGGGGTCCAACCCCCCTCTCCGCCGGTGTGCCCAATACCCCCTTCCTACCCTCAACCCTCCTATGCGGCGTATGCTACGCCGTGGGTCGGCTAGTCATACTAATATTTTCTTTAAAATTGATGTTACATATACACTTGTCTTGAGTTTAATTTGCCACCAGATGGAGCTCCAGGCCTTCATTTGAACAGTGAATGATTATTTCATGTAACTTGTAATACAAGTGGAGGGCTTTATATTGTCTATGAACACTTACTGTGCATTCCAAATACATAACTGACTTCTCAGTAAATGAAGATTTAGTATTGGAACTGAAAAGGAACTTCCAGGAAGTCTCACATAGACATTCATGACTCTTCTATGGTTAATTCACCGAAAAATCTTTTATGTCATAAAGGCTATAGATACCGAAAATAGTTCTGTACACCTTGAAGATGTCTTTTTTCTAGCCCACTTACTTTCCTTGCAGTGGAGCTGTTAGTAGTGGCAGATGCTGCCCCCTACATCAACTGGTTCTTAGGGCAGGCCCTAGGGCCCCCGACCTCTGCAGGTGCTCCTGCGCCACCAGACCCTGTGCCTATCCGCCATTCTCCCCCACTGCATCCCAAGGCCCCTGCACATTAGCTGTTAAAGCTTACTTGTTTCAGCAGGCAGCGGCTGCACTGTGTATGCACTCTCCAGTCACGCTGTCTGCCTCTCTATCTGGCGCATGTTGTATGTAAATATGGTAGTATAATAGGAGGCACACAGTTTGACTGGAGAGTGCACACACGGTGCAGCCACTGCCTACTGAAACAAGTACGTTTTAACAGCTAATGTGCAGGGGCTTCGGGAGGCGGCGGGGGGCACTGGTAGCAGAACCCCCTGCGTGGGGGGGGGGGGGGGGGTAGTGGGGCCCCCTGTGTAAACCTGCCCCAAGACCCTGGGGGCCCTTAAACTGGCCCTGCTTGGCACCCTAGTCTTCACCCATCGTGAACCCACAAACACTTCCTTACTCCCTTGCCCATCATGGGGTGCTGCAGGTGCCTCTTAGTATTAGGTAGCCAGAGCTATCCTTAGTATGAAGTAGCTAGAGGTGCCCTCAAGTATTGGGTAGCTAGAGGTCCCTCCGACTGGAGGGAGATTTAGTCAGTGGAATGCTGGGAGTAACCTTTCATTTACACTCCACTCAGGACTCTGCATAGGTAAGGCCTTTCCATCATCAGACCGCCTGTAGGCATGTGCCTACAGCGCCTTATGGTAAATCCAGCCCTGTCTTTCTCAGACAGAAAATGAGACCCCCAGGATTTTAATCAGCCAAGCATCATGAAAGGGTTGGATAACCATGACAGTCTGCCTGATGGTAAGCAGAAAAACTCCACTGCTGCATTGACACGCTGCTGCCTGGGGAAGAGTGTTGCATGAGCTGTGTCTGGAGTCCATGCAATGTCTGTGGTTTAGGTCACTTTGGACAACTATTTTATGCCAGTGTGACCCTCCCCGTAGTCTAGAGGTCACAGGCAGATACTTATCACCTTACCATCACCTTACCAACCACTAAAGATGATACAAATGGAGGGGACAAATCACCAAAAAAACTGCAGTGTTTTGCATTAAGGCAATTCACCAGGAAGGACTTAAGCCTATTTGTAACTGTTGGTTTAGATGCATGAAGTCTCTGCTTGCATGCTGATGAATTGGAATGTAATGCAAAAACACTGCAGTCAGGGATGCTCGGATGTGCCTCATCCACGAATTCGGAAATCCGCGTGGTTGCAAAAAAAAATCCGCATTCGGCCCCGCCGCATGCGGATTTTCGTCCGCGTCCACGCAACCACGCGGATTTTTTCCCGTGAATGGCGTAATCACGCGCGGATTCACGCCCGGAGGCGGATTTTCTTTTAACGTTAATAACAAAGCCCCCATACATGCTACAGTCCCCCAAATAGCATGGATTATCGAGGTGATAAGGGGCAACATAACTTCAACATAAAAAATTCCCCCCAAAAAAATTTTTCTAGAGAAAATGGATTTTAAAGTGAAATCAACACTTTAAATGGGGCTATTAATTGGTAATAAGTGGTTTTAAAAAGGGATATACGCGTTAAGCAGTCAAAGAGGTGAAGGCGAGTTCCAATGGCACTTGGCGGCGAAGGTACCGCTGGAGGAGGATGAGTGGCTGACGGCAAAAAGGCTCCAGAGAGGTTTTTGTAATTTTTTTTTTTATTTTTTTTTTTGCAGCAATTAGCAATGACATCGCAGCAGAGTTGTCAGTGGACACGGGCAGTGTGAACGCAGAGTGCAGTGGTGGTAGCGACTGAGTCAGGAGAAGGACTATGCGGGCGGTCAGTTCAGCAGCACAGAAGGACCACGGCAACATACTGGTGGTAGTAGTAGCAGCACAGCGTCATAGTGCTGGCCAAAAAATTAAATGCACCCGGTGACCCGGGCAGTGTGAACGCAGAGTGTAGTAGCGACTGAGTCAGGAGGACAAAGCGGGCGGTCAGTTCAGCAGCAGCAGCACAGTAGTAATAGCACAGCGTCATAGTGCTGGCCAAAAAATTAAATGCACCCGGCGACCCGGGCAGTGTGAACGCAGAGTGTAGTAGCGACTGAGTCAGGAGGACAAAGCGGGCGGTCAGTTCAGCAGCAGCAGCACAGTAGTAGTAGCACAGCGTCATAGTGCTGGCCAAAAAATTAAATGCACCCGGTGACCCGGGCAGTGTGAACGCAGAGTGTAGTAGCGACTGAGTCAGGAGGACAAAGCGGGCGGTCAGTTCAGCAGCAGCAGCAGCACAGTAGTAGTAGCACAGCGTCATAGTGCTGGCCAAAAAATTAAATGCACCCGGCGACCCGGGCAGTGTGAACGCAGAGTGTAGTAGCGACTGAGTCAGGAGGACAAAGCGGGCGGTCAGTTCAGCAGCAGCAGCACAGTAGTAGTAGCACAGCGTCATAGTGCTGGCCAAAAAATTAAATGCACCCGGTGACCCGGGCAGTGTGAACGCAGAGTGTAGTAGCGACTGAGTCAGGAGGACAAAGCGGGCGGTCAGTTCAGCAGCAGCAGCAGCACAGTAGTAGTAGCACAGCGTCATAGTGCTGGCCAAAAAATTAAATGCACCCGGCGACCCGGGCAGTGTGAACGCAGAGTGTAGTAGCGACTGAGTCAGGAGGACAAAGCGGGCGGTCAGTTCAGCAGCAGCAGCACAGTAGTAGTAGCACAGCGTCATAGTGCTGGCCAAAAAATTAAATGCACCCGGTGACCCGGGCAGTGTGAACGCAGAGTGTAGTAGCGACTGAGTCAGGAGGACAAAGCGGGCGGTCAGTTCAGCAGCAGCAGCAGCACAGTAGTAGTAGCACAGCGTCATAGTGCTGGCCAAAAAATTAAATGCACCCGGCGACCCGGGCAGTGTGAACGCAGAGTGTAGTAGCGACTGAGTCAGGAGGACAAAGCGGGCGGTCAGTTCAGCAGCAGCAGCACAGTAGTAGTAGCACAGCGTCATAGTGCTGGGCAAAAAATTAAATGCACCCGGCGACCCGGGCAGTGTGAACGCAGAGTGTAGTAGCGACTGAATCAGGAGGACAAAGCGGGCGGTCAGTTCAGCAGCAGCAGCAGCAGCACAGTAGTAGTAGCACAGCGTCATAGTGCTGGCCAAAAAATTAAATGCACCCGGCGACCCGGGCAGTGTGAACGCAGAGTGTAGTAGCGACTGAGTCAGGAGGACAAAGCGGGCGGTCAGTTCAGCAGCAGCAGCACAGTAGTAGTAGCACAGCGTCATAGTGCTGGTCAAAAAATTAAATGCACCCGGTGACCCGGGCAGTGTGAACGCAGAGTGTAGTAGCGACTGAGTCAGGAGGACAAAGCGGGCGGTCAGTTCAGCAGCTCAGAAGGAGGACCATGGCAACTTACTGGTAGTAGTACCATAACACCAAAAAATTAACCAAGGTAGGCACTAGGCAGGTAGTAAATGTCTTTATAAAGGCAGGCATAGTTAACAACAGCACATGCAGCAGCCACTTCATGTCCCCCTGTGTCCGACAATAGGGGCCAGAAACTCACCTTCCACCCAAGCCTGGTTGATTTTCAGGAAGGTGAGTTTGTCCACAGAGGCGTGGGAGAGCCGAGAGCGCTTCTCTGTGACCACGCCACCGGCCGCACTAAAGCATCTCTCTGAGAGGACACTGGAAGGAGGGCAGGATAGGAGTTCCAGGGCGTACTGGGAAAGCTCGCTCCAGATGTCCAGTCTCTTGACCCAGTACTCCAAGGGGTCCACGGGGCTGTCGGTGTCATTGAGCCCGCTGGATGACCCCATATAGTCAGACACCATGGTGGTCAGTCGTTGCTTGTGCTGGTTGGTGGTGGATGCTGTGGCGGGCACCTCTGTTCTGGGCTGCTGCACTGCATACAGGCTCTTGCTTAGGCTCTTCAGGTCTCCGGGGCGCCAGTTGCTGCTGCTGCTGCTGGTGGTTGTTGTTGTGCTGCTAGTGGCAATGGCAGGCACCTCTTGCTGGCTTGGCAGAGCAGTTACAGTGGGGGTGGAAGGCTGGGGGAATGCTTCCAGTAGTCTGCGCACAAGGGCCTCCTTCAACTCCCTTGTGCGTTGCTCGGTGGTGGATGGCGTCATTAAGTCTCCCAGCTTCCCCTTCAGACGGGGATCAAGCATCAAGGTAATCCAGATGTCCTCCCTTGAACGCATCTGGATCACCCGGGGGTCCCTGCGAAGGCAGCGCAACATGTGCACAGCCATGGGAAACAAGTGGGCCCTGCCAGCAAGATCTTCCTCGTCCTCGCCATTGTCCCATAACGCATGCCTGTCCTCTTCCTGTGCCTTGTCGTTGTCCTCCTCAAACCGCCATTCACGTACAACGCCTGCTGCACTCTGCTCCTCCTCCTCCTCCTCATTCAGGTTAGGGACCTCCAACTCTTCCACTACCTGCTGTGAGCCCTCCTCTGAGCTGGACTGTGCTGCCATCTGCTCCTGTTCTTCCAACTGCCTCAGGGCTTCATCCCCACGCTCAATTAAATTGTCCATTGCCTGCTCCAGTAGACAAACCAAGGGCACCCACTGGCACACAGAGGCCCGCTCCTCACTGACCATCTTGGTTGCCTCCAGGAAGGGACTCAGCACCAGGCATACTTGCTGCATCAGTGTCCACTGAGTGGCAGTAATCATGGGGACTTGCTGGTTGCTGGGGACACTTGGGTCTAGCATGTAGGCCCTAAGAGCCAGCCTGTGCTGACACAGCCGCTCCAACATGGCCAGAGTCTAATTCCAGCGAACTGGCATGTCGATGATCATCCGGTGTTGTGGCCTTCCATACTGCTGCTGTAAGGTGGACAAGAGTGCAGAGGCAGTGGCTGACAGGCGGAAAAAGCGTACCACCGCCCGGGCATCCTGCAGCAGCTCGCTCATCCCCTGGTAGGTGCGCAAGAAGCGCTGCACCACAAGATTGAGCACGTGGGCCAAGCAGGGGATGTGCTGGAGGTTTCCCTGCTGCACTGCTGCCACCAGGTTGGCCCCGTTATCGGCTGCCACATACCCCACTTCCAGGCCTCTGGGGGTCAGCCACCTCCGCTCCTGCTTCCTGAGGGCGGCCAGGACGTTGGTGGCCGTAAGCCTCTCCTTCCCCAGGGTCACCAATTTTAAAAGGGCTTGGCAGTGCCGAGGCTTGGCGCTGCTGCTGCTGAGGCGGGCTTGCTTTCCGGGTGCTGAGGGAGTGTCGTGACAGGACCCTTCTGCATCCCCCCTGATCCCGCGTGGTGGCACCACTAGCTGGGCTGATGCGCTCTTGTCCTCCCTCCCTTCCATCAGTGTCACCCAGTGGGCCGTAAAGGACAGGTAGCGACCTGTCCCAAATCTGCTACTCCACGAGTCCATGGTCACGTGGACCCGCTTGCCCACAGAGTAGTCCAGGGAACGGGCCACGTTTTCCACCGCAAACTTGTGGAGTGCTGGGATCGCGCTCCTGCTGAAATAGTGGTGACTGGGGACTTGCCACTCGGGGATGCCAAATTGGAGCAGCGTCCGCATGGCGCTCCCCTCCTGCACCAGGGAGTAGGGAAGCAGCTGTGATGCCATGGCCCGGGCCAGCAAGCCATTTAGTTTGCGGATCCGCCTGTGGCTTGGAGGCAGAGGCTTGGTCAGACCCTGAAAGGTGTCGCTCAGCAGGGTCTGACGACGCTGGGATGCAGGAGAGACAGAGGAGAGAGACGAACACTGGCTGCCAGCCTCAATGTCTGTGTCCTGAGCAGCCGAGGTGGAAGAGCGCTTGCGTGCTACTACTGCTGCTGCTGTGGGGGATTCACGACCCTGAGGGAGGGAGGATGCTGTTGCGCTGGTGGGCCTTCTGCTCTCAGGAACCCCTGCCAGCAGTGCCTGCTTCCTCTTAAAGTCCGCATACTCGCGGCAGTGGCGGCTTCTCAGGTGGCCCTGGAGGGATGAGGTACCCATCTTGCTCAGACTTTTCCCACGGCTCAATCTTTTGCTGCATAACCTGCACACCGCATACCTTTTGTCATCAGTACATTCCTCAAAGCAATCCCACACTGGTGACTTTAATTTACTGCGGCCCCCACTAGCAGAGGGTGCAGCGGAGCAATGTGTGGTAGTAGTTGCCGGGGGTTGCATGGTGGTGGTGCCGGCTGAAGCAGTGTCCTGTCTACTTCCTCCACGCCCACTGCTGCCGATGCCCCTGCCCCTGCCTGACATATGGCGATATCCTTGCCTAGGCCGAGGTGACTCGTCATCCTGCTCTGACCATTCTTCCACGGACTCAGCAGGCTGCACATAGTTAGGGTCCACAACGTCATCATCAGCAGCATCATCATAATCCAGCTCTTCCTCTGACTCCCCCGCCTCCTCTTCTGTCCCTACATCCCCAGACACAGACCCCTCTTCTTCATCACCAGAACTCAACAACGCTTGTGATTGTGGCCCGATCTCAATCTCTGCCACATCAGTCCCCAGTATGGTTGCCAGGTGTCCGGTTTTACACCGGACAGTCCGGTTTTTGTGCGCTGTGTCCGGTGCAAAAAGGCATGCTAAACCGGACAATTAAGTTGTCCGGTTTAGAGCCCCCCGCAGCGCAGGAGGAGAACAGCGCAGCAGAGAGAGAGCTGGGAGCAGCGGTAAAGAAGGGGGGCAATCTCCCCCCCCCTTCCCTCACCTTAGGGTGCTCTCTCTCCCCCGCTGTCTCCTCCAGGATGATGTGCAGGCTGGCGAGTGGCTGCAGGCGGAACTTACCTCTGTGTCGCTCCAGCGCCGGAAGTTCGGGTCCCGCAGCCGCTGAGATTCGACTCAAAAAAGATCCGGATCAAAGATCCGAATCATTCATGAGCCGGACAACACTAATCAGTCTGAATAGTGTTGTCCGGCTCATGAATGATTCGAATCTTTGATCCGGATCTTTTTTGAGTCGAATCTCAGCGGCTGCGGGACCCGAACTTCCGGCGCCTGCGACACAGAGGTAAGTTCCGCCCGCAGCCACCCGCCAGCCTGCACATCATATTGGAGGAGACAGCGGGGGAGAGAGAGCACCCTAAGGTGAGGGAAGGGGGGGGAGATTGCCCCCCTTCTCCACCGCTGCTCCCAGCTCTCTCTCTGCTGCACTGCTCTCCTCCTGCGGGGGGGGGGGGGGGGGCGGGGGGCACCTGGCTACCTAACCTATTCTGGGCACATATAGCCCCTGGCTACCTATTCTGGGCACATATACCCCCTGGCTACCTATTCCGGGCACATATAGCCCCTGGCTACCTATTCCGGGCACATATAGCCCCTGGCTACCTATTCTGGGCACATATAGCCCCTGGCTACCTATTCTGGGCACATATAGCCCCTGGCTACCTATTCTGGGCATATATAGCTCCTGGCTACCTATTCTGGGCACATATACCCCCTGGCTACCTATTCTGGGCACATATACCCCCTGGCTACATATACTGGGACATATATACCCCTGCCTACGTATACTGGGACATTTACACCCCTGCCTACATATACTGGGACATATATACCCCCTGGCTACATATACTGGGCACATATATCCCTGGCTACATATACTGGGAACACTGGCTGTTTGTCATTATGTGCATTTACTGGTGAAAAGCTGTCTCTTATTATGTGCATTTACTGGTGAAAAGCTGTGTCTTATTATGTGCATTTACTGGTGAAAAGCTGTCTCTTGTGCATTTACTGGGGAAAAGCTGTTTCTTATTATGTGCATTTACTGGCGAAAAGGTGTCTCTTATAATGTGCATTTACTGGTGAAAAGCTGTCTCTTATGTGCAGTTACTGGTGAAAAACTGTCTCTTATGTGCACTGGACCAGTACTACTGGTGAGGACAGTTAGTGACATGGCTATGTACTCTGTAATGTGCTGCAGAAGATGTCAGTGCGATATAAATACTATAAATTTTTTTTAAAAAAAGCCCATTGCTTAGCCCCACTCTACATAAAAGTGTGCTTCTGACTCCGCCCCTAACTCCACCCCCTGTCCGGTTTTCTCCATCAGCCGACCTGGCAACCCTAGTCCCCAGTAAGTCCTGTGCTTCTTGCATCAGCAGGTTCCCAGATGCCGGACTGAGGGACAGAACGCTGTCATCCTGGGAGGGCTGCTGACCAGTGGGTGCTGGGGTGGATGTCACAACAAGCGTGGGATGTTGGCTGCTGCTGCTACTGCTTGGAGTGGTGCTCACAGTAGAGGTCTGGGAGGAAGTCATGATGTCCATGAGTACGTCAGGTTCCATTTGCTCAACCACCACACGGGGACCAGAAACTTTAAAATATTTGGACAATGGCGTCCGCTGACTCGGCCCAGGCTTTGCTGCCCCCTTTTCTGCTGCATCACGACCACGTACAGCTGGGCGTCCTCTCCCTGGACGTGGAGCAGTCCCAGAAGTGGCTGAGGCAATTGAACTCCCTTTCCTCTCACCCCGCGAAACCCTGCCAGACATGTTGCTAGTAATGAATCACTGGATGCAGTGGGCACAGTACAAGGTCACTGAAGGATGCAGTGGGCACAGCACAAGGTCACTGAAGGATGCAGTGGCCACAGTACAAGGTCACTGAAGGATGCAGTGGGCACAGCAGTGGGCACTGGATATACAACTAGGTCACTGAAGGATGCAGTGGCCACAGTACAAGGTCACTGAAGGATGCAGTGGGCACAGCAGTGGGCACTGGATATACAACTAGGTCACTGAAGGATGCAGTGGGCACAGTACAAGGTCACTGAAGGATGCAGTGGGCACAGTACAAGGTCACTGAAGGATGCAGTGGGCACAGTACAAGGTCACTGAAGGATGCAGTGGCCACAGTACAAGGTCACTGAAGAATGCAGTGGGCACAGCAGTGGGCACTGGATATACAACTAGGTCACTGAAGGATGCAGTGGGCACAGTACAAGGTCACTGAAGGATGCAGTGGGCACAGCAGTGGGCACTGGATATACAACTAGGTCACTGAAGGATGCAGTGGCCACAGTACAAGGTCACTGAAGGATGCAGTGGGCACAGCAGTGGGCACTGGATATACAACTAGGTCACTGAAGGATGCAGTGGGCACACAAGGATGTCACACTGTGTAATGAGATGCTCATATGCCAGCGAGCGAGCGAGCAGTGGGCACTGGGCACGGCACAAGGTCACTGACAGAATGAATGAACAGCGCTGGCAGAGAGTGGCGGCGCTGGCGGTGTGACTGGCTGCCTGCAAATAGTACAAGTGTATAACTGTCACTGGAATATACAAGTGAACACTGCAGCTGCACTAACCTGCCTGCCTGCACTCTACACACAGATAATCCCCACTCCCACTACACTGCAGCACTGAACCTGCCTGCACAGCACTACACACAGTTAAATAATCACTAGACTCCCACACTCCCACTACACTACACTGACTACAACTAACTACAGCAATCACTCACTGACTAGCTAACTGTGTACAGTATAAGAGCAGTGTTAGCAAAAAAAACGCTTTGTTTTTAACACAATAAATGCACTTGCTCAAACAACAATGGCCTGGAGATAATCCTCTCAGCACCACAGTCTAGTAGCAAGGACAGAGCTTTTCCATCATGGCCGCCGCTTTATATTCAGGAGGGGAGGGCATAGCTCCCCTCCTGTGATTGGTTGCTAGGGCCTGGCTGGGGCACTCTGATTGGCCTGCAATGTGTCACTTCCGCATAGTTTGACGCATTTCCGCAAACCACGACTTCAGCCCCGGGTTTCACGAGCGTGAATGCGGATTTCTGTCCGCATTCACGCGAAGCCGAAGTACATTTTCGTGGTTGAAAATCTATTCACGGATTTTCGTGTCCGAGGCGGAATGCGTCAAAATGGTCGTGAATCCACGCGTAAGCGTGATCACGACCTGGCGGTGAGCACCACTGACTGCAGTAGGTTTGCTTGCATACCCCTTATTATAAGTTAAAGAATACCTACCAGATCACACCAATTTACCCTCAGTAACCGTCAATAAAGGAATCTTGGTCTTTCCTTCCCATGGCTGCTGATTATATACACCAAATCAATTATACTGTCTAACCATAACAAGCTAAAAAAAAAAGTTTCCTCCTGCAAACCAATGATCCCTCAATGCTATTGAGTGAGGCAGGTGGGGGGGTTGCTGGCAGCGGGCCTTGGGCACTGGAAAGTACAAATCTGGTCCTGAGCCTCCCTCCTTCTGAGGGCTGTCCCTCCAGAGCAAATGTTGTCATGACGATGTACCTGCAGGTTATTGGGGTATCAACTGGGGAAGGAGGTATGAACGTTGGAAGGAGGAGAGGGCATCAAAACTTTGCTGGGTGGACACACGATTTGTAATTGCTCCCTTGGGTTCTCTTATTATTTATAGCTGTACTGTCCAACTTCATGGGCAGGGGGTGTGTCTAGCACCTGGAGGGGGCAGAGCAACAATATCCTGGCTTCCAGGGGCGGAGCCAAGCACAAACAAAAGGTGGGCCTGCCGAAGGAGGGGCCTGATACAAAAAATAGTCCTGGCAAGTGAGTAAGGCACGGGGCCACGGGCCGCCAGCTGGTCAGCTCTGATTTATAGGATAAAACTGCAGTCACTTCATATCTCTTTTTTTTTTATCTGACGTACTCTGTGTCTTTGCTTTTTTGTCTGTCTTTTTCATCGAAATATGAAATTTTACATCTCGGCAAGATTGTTCATAAAAGAAATAATCAGCAGCCGGAAATCATGTTCTTTTACACAGCTGCTCAGAAGAAAGTTTCTTTTATCGAAATTTAAATGAATTTTCTTTCATGCAGTCTTAGCAAACTAATAGAAAAATCCCTTTACGCCGAAGTGAGAGGACATTGAGGCTTTCCTTTTTTTTCTTTAAAAAGTACAGAATGACAGAAACTGTCTGTACTGTTCCTGCTAGATTAACTTCCAAGAACAACTGAAACTGCAAAATACCCTTACTTTTCCACCGGTTATGTATTATAGTTACTTAACCACTTGAGGACTAGTGTTGGGCGAACATCTAGATGTTCGGGTTCGGGCCGAACAGGCCGAACATGGCCGCGATGTTCGGGTGTTCGACCCGAACTCCGAACATAATGGAAGTCAATGGGGACCCGAACTTTTGTGGTTTGTAAAGCCTCCTTGCATGCTACATACCCCAAATTTACAGGGTATGTGCACCTTGGGAGTGGGTACAAGAGGAAAAAAAAATTAGCAAAAAGAGCTTATAGTTTTTGAGAAAATCGATTTTAAAGTTTCAAAGGGAAAACTGTCTTTTAAATGCGGGAAATGTCTGTTTTCTTTGCACAGGTAACATGTTTTTTGTCGGCATGCAGTCATAAATGTAATACATATAAGAGGTTCCAGGAAAAGGGACCGGTAACGCTAACCCAGCAGCAGCACACGTGATGGAACAGGAGGAGGGTGGCGCAGGAGGAGAAGAAGGCCACGCTTTGTGAGACACAACAACCCCGGCCTTGCATGAGGGCAAGAAGCGTGCGGATAGCAGGCTTTGTACCGCCATGCAGTCATAAATGTAATAAAGATAAGTGGTTCAATAAACAGGGACCACGCGGCAACGCTAACCCAGCAGCAGCAGACGTGATGGAACAGGAGCAGGCGCAGGAGGAGAAGGCCACGCTTTGTGAGACACAACAACCCAGGCCTTGCATGAGGGCAAGAAGCGTGCGGATAGCATGCTTTGTACCGCCATGCAGTCATAAATGTAATAAAGATAAGTGGTTCAATAAACAGGGACCACGCGGCAACGCTAACCCAGCAGCAGCAGACGTGATGGAACAGGAGGAGGCGCAGGAGGAGAAGGCCACGCTTTGTGAGACACAACAACCCAGGCGTTGCATGAGGGCAAGAAGCGTGCGGATAGCATGCTTTGTACCGCCATGCAGTCATAAATGTAATAAAGATAAGTGGTTCAATAAACAGGGACCACGCGGCAACGCTAACCCAGCAGCAGCAGACGTGATGGAACAGGAGCAGGCGCAGGAGGAGAAGGCCACGCTTTGTGAGACACAACAACCCAGGCCTTGCATGAGGGCAAGAAGCGTGCGGATAGCATGCTTTGTACCGCCATGCAGTCATAAATGTAATAAAGATAAGTGGTTCAATAAACAGGGACCACGCGGCAACGCTAACCCAGCAGCAGCAGACGTGATGGAACAGGAGGAGGCGCAGGAGGAGAAGGCCACGCTTTGTGAGACACAACAACCCAGGCCTTGCATGAGGGCAAGAAGCGTGCGGATAGCATGCTTTGTACCGCCATGCAGTCATAAATGTAATAAAGATAAGTGGTTCAATAAACAGGGACCACGCGGCAACGCTAACCCAGCAGCAGCAGACGTGATGGAACAGGAGCAGGCGCAGGAGGAGAAGGCCACGCTTTGTGAGACACAACAACCCAGGCCTTGCATGAGGGCAAGAAGCGTGCGGATAGCATGCTTTGTACCGCCATGCAGTCATAAATGTAATAAAGATAAGTGGTTCAATAAACAGGGACCACGCGGCAACGCTAACCCAGCAGCAGCAGACGTGATGGAACAGGAGGAGGCGCAGGAGGAGAAGGCCACGCTTTGTGAGACACAACAACCCAGGCCTTGCATGTGGACAAAAAGCGTGCGGATATAGCAGCAATGCTTTTTGCCGCCATGCAGTCATAAATGTAATACAGATGAGAGGTTCAATAAACAGGGCCCGGAAACGCAACACCATCCCAGATGTTCATTGGTCATGTTACTTGGTTGGGGTCCTGGAGTGTTGCGTAGTCATTTCCAATCCAGGATTGATTCATTTTAATTTGAGTCAGACGGTCTGCATTTTCTGTAGAGAGGCGGATACGCCGATCTGTGACGATGCCTCCGGCAGCACTGAAACAGCGTTCCGACATAACGCTGGCTGCCGGGCAAGCCAGCACCTCTATTGCGTACATTGCCAGTTCGTGCCAGGTGTCTAGCTTCGATACCCAATAGTTGAAGGGTGCAGATGGATGGTTCGACACAGCTACGCCATCTGACATGTAGTCCTTGACCATCTTCTCCAGGCGATCGGTGTTGGAGGTGGATCTGCACGCTTGCTGTTCAGTGGGCTGCGGCTGCATGGGTGTCAGAAAATTTTCCCACTCCAAGGACACTGCCGATACCATTCCCTTTTGGGTACTAGCTGCGGCTTGCGTTGTTTGCTGCCCTCCTGGTCGTCCTGGGTTTGCGGAAGTCAGTCTGTCTGCGTACAACTGGCTAGAGGAGGGGGAGGATGTCAATCTCCTCTCTAAAGTCTCCACAAGGGCCTGCTGGTATTCTTCCATTTTGACCTGTCTGACTCTTTCTTCAAGCAGTTTTGGAACATTGTGTTTGTACCGTGGATCCAGAAGGGTATAAACCCAGTAATTGGTGTTGTCCAGAATGCGCACAATGCGTGGGTCACGTTCAATGCAGTCTAGCATGAATTGAGCCATGTGTGCCAGAGTCCTACCAGAATCCTCATCATCCTCTTGTGAGCGTTGTGATAGTTGTTGTGATGCATCATAGTCGTCACCTTCCTCCTGGTCTGCTTCTGCTGACCATTCGCGTTGAATTGTGGAAGTCCAACGTGCACCGCTCTGGCCCTCGTCAGTGGTGGCATGAAATTCCTGCTCCAACTCCAGCTGTTCCTCCTCCTCTTCTTCGTCATAGCTGCTGGGGCCAGCGTTCCCTGAGGCGGATGGCCTGATGTTGGTACCATCACGCTGATCGTTTTCTCCTTCAGATTCCCCCAGTTGCATCATGACAGCTGTTTCCTTGATTTTTAACATCGACCTCTTCAGTAAACACAGCAGTGGTATGGTAATGCTGACTGAAGAGTTGTCACTGCTCACAAGCAACGTGGATTGCTCAAAATTTTGGAGGACTTGGCAGAGGTCCAACATGTTGGCCCAATCGGATCCACAGAAGCTTGGCAGCTGGCCGGATGCGCCTCGGTACTGCGCCGTCATGTACTGGACCACTGCACTCTTCTGCTCGCAAAAGCGGGCTAGCATGTGCAGCGTAGAATTCCAGCGCGTAGGGACATCACACAGCAAGCGATGGTGGGGGAGATTGAAGCGCTCCTGCATCTTGGCGAGTGCCCCCGAAGCAGTACTGGAATTTCTACAATGTTTGGACACTCGACGCACCTTCAACAGCAGATCGGGCACGCCTGGGTATGTCCTCAGGAACCGCTGAACTACTAGGTTCATCACGTGCGCCAGGCAAGGGATGTGTGTCAGCTTAGCCAACCTTAAAGCGCGAATGAGATTACTCCCATTATCACACACAACCATGCCCGGTTTCAGGTCCAGCGGTGCCAGCCACAAATCCGTCTGTTCCTTTATTCCCCTCCAAATTTCCTCCCCTGTGTGCTGCTTATCCCCAAGGCAGATTAGCTTCAGCAACGCTTGCTGACGCATGCCAACAGCTGTGCTGCACTGCTTCCACGATCCTACTGCTGCTGGGTTAGCGTTTCCGGATGAGGTACAGCTTTGAGATGCGTTGGAGGAGAAGGAGTCAGAGAGGTAGGTGCTGCTGTTATCCAGTGGGAGGGACGGCGGTGCAGCTGTTTGTGGCGTGGGCAACACCCGTGCCGTAGCAGGTGAGGAATCGCTGCCAGGCTCCACAAGGTTCACCCAGTGCGCGGTAAGGGAGATGTATCGACCCTGGCCGAACGCACTCGTCCAGGTGTCAGTGGTGAGGTGAACCTTGCAGGCAACGGCATTCTTCAAGCTTCGGGTTATTTTGCTGACCACGTGCTCATGCAACTCAGGCACTGCAGAGCGCGCAAAGTGGTAGCGGCTGGGAACCACGTAACGTGGGATGGCCACTGACATCATGCCCTTGAAGCTGTTTGTCTCCACCAATCGATATGGCAGCATTTCGCAGGCCAGAAGCTTGGCTATGCTGGCTGTTACTGCCACGGCCCGGGGGTCATTTGCTGGCAATTTCCTCTTGCGCTCAAACATCTCCGACACAGACAACTGAACCGTAGCGCTGCACACGGAAGGGCTGTTGGTTGTTGTGTTTGATGAACACTGGGAGACCTCAAGAGCACTACTCCGGAAAGTGACAGTGTCAGCGTCGTCTGATGTTTGTGAATGTTGTGAACCACGCAATGGCTGGGCTACTGCTGCTGCTGAGGCGGGTCTGGTGGTGAGTCTGGTGAACCCAAGGGAGGCAGTGTTGTTTCTGGTACCCTGTCCTGACGCGTTTGCCCAAAGAGTGGGATGTTTGGATAGCATGTGACGGCTCATGCTGGTGGTGGAGAGGTTGTTAATATTTTTCCCCCTGCTCAGGCGGGTCTTGCACACCTTGCAAATCGCCATGGTAACATCCTCAGTGCAGTCTTCAAAGAAAGCCCAGACTTTGGAGCACCTGCCTCCTTGCTGGCGATTTCTGTTTGCTCCTCTTTTGCCTCTCACTTGAACTTCCACGCTTGTGGTGCCTGAAATTGCGCGCCGCCTACCTTGTGGCACAAGGCGAACTCGTGCAGCAGTGTGTTCTTCAACAGACTCATCTGTGCTGCTGCTACGACGGCGATGTTCTCGTTCACAAACAAAATCTGGGTCTCTGTCCACATTGTCCATACCCTCCTCTTCCATCTCCTCAAACTCGTCATATGTCATTGTGGGCCACCGCCGTGGAGTAGAGCTCCCCACAACAACCTCTGCGCAGCACACTCCAACGTCGTCTTCCAGATCTTGTCGGCCGACCTCCTGCAATTGCAACCCCTCCTGCCCAAATTGCTCTGGGATTTGGGTTTCCGAGTCCTCTTCGGACTCGCCTTGTATTTCAGTGCGCGGTGCATTTCCCACAGTTAACGGTTGTGAATCCAGGCACAACATTTCTGGCTGTTCCTCCATTGACCTTTGAAAGGTGGAAGTTTGTTGGGCTGGGAATAGCTCCTGCGAATACCCCATTGTGTCCTGAGGTAATTCATCGGACTGGTTATCTGGCAGTTGTGTGCGTGGTGTCGCTGCCGGTTGTGTCAGCTTTGTGCCCACTGGCTCCTTGTAACTGGCTGAGGACTCGGACCTCGTGCGTGATGTGCTGGTGCTGCTTAACCCACTGCTGGACGCTTGAGAGGTCATCCAAGTAATTATCTGGTCCTGTTCTTTTGGATTTGTGAGGGTTGTTGTCCTGGACAACATGGGCGGTATTGAGTGGGTTTTCTTGGGTGCTCCCCTGTGGCCTGTACGTGAACCGTCAGGGGAAACACCTCTTCCCTTGCCCCTCCCTCTTTCACCGGATTTCTTCCTCATTTCACTTATCCTTACAGTACACGCTGACTGGCAGCAGTACAGTGGCAGTACAGAAATGCTATACAGTACCACTATTCCCAGCAGCGACACAGAGCACAATGCTATACAGTGACGGGTGAGCGGTGTACCACTATTCCCAGCAGCGACACAGAGCACAATGCTATACAGTGACGGGTGAGCGGTGTACCACTATTCCCAGCAGCGACACAGAGCACAATGCTATACAGTGGCGAACGAGCGGTGTACCACTATTCCCAGCAGACACAGAACAGTACACAGAATGCTATATAGTGTGGCTGAACGAGCGGTGTACCACTATTCCCAGCAGACACAGAACAGTACACAGAATGCTATATAGTGTGGCTGAACGAGCGGTGTACTACTGTTCCCAGCAGACACAGAACAGTACACAGAATGCTATATAGTGTGGCTGAACGAGCGGTGTACTACTGTTCCCAGCAGACACAGAACAGTACACAGAATGCTATATAGTGTGGCTGAACGAGCGGTGTACTACTGTTCCCAGCAGACACAGAACAGTACACAGAATGCTATATAGTGTGGCTGAACGAGCGGTGTACCACTGTTCCCAGCAGACACAGAACAGTACACAGAATGCTATATAGTGTGGCTGAACGAGCGGTGTACCACTGTTCCCAGCAGACACAGAACAGTACACAGAATGCTATATAGTGTGGCTGAACGAGCGGTGTACCACTATTCCCAGCAGACACAGAACAGTACACAGAATGCTATATAGTGTGGCTGAACGAGCGGTGTACTACTGTTCCCAGCAGACACAGAACAGTACACAGAATGCTATATAGTGTGGCTGAATGAGCGGTGTACTACTGTTCCCAGCAGACACAGAACAGTACACAGAATGCTATATAGTGTGGCTGAACGAGCGGTGTACCACTATTCCCAGCAGACACAGAACAGTACACAGAATGCTATATAGTGTGGCTGAACGAGCGGTGTACTACTGTTCCCAGCAGACACAGAACAGTACACAGAATGCTATATAGTGTGGCTGAACGAGCGGTGTACTACTGTTCCCAGCAGACACAGAACAGTACACAGAATGCTATATAGTGTGGCTGAACGAGCGGTGTACTACTGTTCCCAGCAGACACAGAACAGTACACAGAATGCTATATAGTGTGGCTGAACGAGCGGTGTACTACTGTTCCCAGCAGACACAGAACAGTACACAGAATGCTATATAGTGTGGCTGAACGAGCGGTGTACCACTATTCCCAGCAGACACAGAACAGTACACAGAATGCTATATAGTGTGGCTGAACGAGCGGTGTACTACTGTTCCCAGCAGACACAGAACAGTACACAGAATGCTATATAGTGTGGCTGAACGAGCGGTGTACTACTGTTCCCAGCAGACACAGAACAGTACACAGAATGCTATATAGTGTGGCTGAACGAGCGGTGTACTACTGTTCCCAGCAGACACAGAACAGTACACAGAATGCTATATAGTGTGGCTGAACGAGCGGTGTACCACTGTTCCCAGCAGACACAGAACAGTACACAGAATGCTATATAGTGTGGCTGAACGAGCGGTGTACCACTGTTCCCAGCAGACACAGAACAGTACACAGAATGCTATATAGTGTGGCTGAACGAGCGGTGTACTACTGTTCCCAGCAGTGACACACAATGACTGGGGGGGACCCTGGCTAGCGTGGCTGGAGCGCGAACTACCCTGCCTGCCTACCCAAAGCTAAACCCACAGACAAATGGCGGAGATATGACGTGGTTCGGGTATTTATTTACCCGAACCACGTGACAGTTCGGCCAATCAGAGCGCGTTCGGGTCCGAACCACGTGACCCGTTCGGCCAATCACAGCGCTAGCCGAACGTTCGGGGAACGTTCGGCCATGCGCTCTTAGTTCGGCCATATGGCCGAACGGTTTGGCCGAGCACCGTCAGGTGTTCGGCCGAACTCGAACATCACCCGAACAGGGTGATGTTCTGCAGAACCCGAACAGTGGCGAACACTGTTCGCCCAACACTATTGAGGACCAGAGGTTTATACCCATTACCCCCTGGTGACCAGGCCATTTTTTACAATTTAGCACTTCACAGCTTTCACAGTTTATTGACACCTCCTCCCCCTCCCCCCCCCCCCTATTACCCCTAGACTGTGACACAGACACTACTCTACACATACATAGGCATCAGCCTATGTATGGGATCAGGTTGTGAGTCGTTGGGAGGGACCGTTAAGTGACAAGGCTGTCCCCTGCACAGCACTGCGCTAGATCGCAGCAATGTACACATATTTATTTATTTTATTTCAGCTTGCCAGCTCCAATCGTAGTTGTCAGGCCGATCGGCGCGGCCCCGCTCTGCTTACTGCAGGGAACGCGTGCTCACGCTCACGCTCACTCCCTGCAAATCTCGGCTCCCGCAAAGGTTCTGCCACCTGGCATGACTGAGGAACGAGAGAGCCACTCTGCGGCCGCCATCCTGCGTTAGGGGATTGCAGGGTGGTTAAAGGAAACCCGAAGTGAGAGAGATATGGAGGCTGATATATTTATTTCCTTTTAAACAATGCACATTGCCGGGCTGTCCTGCTGATCCTCTGCGCCTAATGCTGGGAACACACAATGCAATTTTCTGCCCGATTGGACGATTATTTCCGACATGTCTGTTCGGTTTCCAATCGAGCAAGCGATCAACTTTGCAAAGTTAGCATTGGAAAATTGATCCCAGTAAAAGTTTGGACAAGTACACATGGTACAACTTCCTGTATGTTCACCCACCGATCGAATGGGAAATTGCATTGTGTGTTCTCAGCATAATACTTTTAGCCATCGACCCTGACCTAGCAGGTATGCTTGTTTCTAGTGTGTTTCAGACCCTACTGAAGCCAGTGGGATTGGCAGGATGCCAGGCAACTGGTATTGGCATTCAGGGCTGGGCCGAGGCAGAGGCGAGAGAGGCTCCACCCTCAGGGCGCAGTGTAGGAGGGGACGCACAGTTCACTCAGCTATCATTCCTTTATTAAAAAATCAAAACACAGAGAGCCCAATATAGTGTAGTATGTATTGGAATATGTTGGAGAGTTAAAGTTTGAGAATGAGTTACTCACAAACAAGGGTTACCTTCCAGGTAACCACTATATAGGCAGGTGAAGAGATTAGACCTGTCCCCACTCAGGATTAAGAAGTCGCTCTCTGTAGATAGGAAAGAAGGGGGTAGGTCACCCCTCCACTAGGGGTGGACACAGTATAATTGCAAGAGAACAGAGGCACCAGCAGGATAAAATGGTCTAAAAACTTTAAAATTGCTAGAGAGGCAGTGGTGGATTTACCTCCAGAAAGCAGACATGATTACTGTCAGATTCAAGCAAATACATTTATAGTAAAAGTCCCAAAAGATGCAACGCGTAGGGATGGTCGGAAATGTCAATTTCAGATTCCGCAGAAATTCTGATTTCCGCAAATGCCGATTACCGATTTCACTGATTTCTGATCGATTTCCGAGTTCGGATTTCCGATTTCCTAGTAGTGGTATTTTGGGTCATTTTTTGCATTCTCTGATTGGCCAAGTACTTTAGAGTTGTTTCTGCATTCTCTGATTGGTCCATTGATTTCGAGTTCTGTAATTGGACTAAAATTACCGAATTGTAGTAATATAGTATTTCTGCAGAAATCCAGTTTCCAAGTTCCATCTTCCGATTTCCGAGTTCCGCTCGGAAATTCGAATTCAAATCCGCGGAATCCGAATGAGCATCACTAGCAACGCGTTTCGCAGGCTCAGGCCCGCTACATCAGGCAATAAATAGGGGACAAACAGTAGCTCGTAAGTAGCAAGGAAAGCGCCAGAGGCTACTGTTAGTCCCCTATTTATTGCCTGATGAACCTGCGAAACGCGTTGCATCTTTTGTGGAAATTTACAATAAATGTATTTGCTTGAAACTGACAGTAATCGTGTCTGCTTTCTGGAGGTAAATCCACTACGGCCTCCCTAGCAATTTTAAAGTTTTTAGACCTTTTTATCCTGTTGGCGCCTCTGTTCTCTAGCAATTATCATTCCTTTATTGTGTTTGAAGCAGAGAGAAATAAGAAAAGGGGATACATGGCAGTGATTGCAAGCCAGATAACTAGAGATTAAGGTGATTGTTTAAAATTGTTGAAAAGGAAGTACATATGGCAGCCTCCATATCCCTCTTATCTTGGGTTCCTTTTAAAGGACTTACAAGGCCTAAATCTAAAAAAAAAAGTTAAAAAGTTAAGTACCTGCATCTCTTTCAAACACGCGAAGGACGCCATCCGCGCCCTCTGAGTCGTTCCGCCAGGTCCCCGCCGCTCAATAGCCCCCCCGGCCGGTCACGACCGCACGGCCGAGTTGGGCTGTCCTGCCTCTGCCAATATGGCCGCCGGAGCTAGTGCGGCTGCGCAGCTCTAAGGCCAACCCGCCCAATCCACGCTACAGTAGCGTGGATTGGGGGGTTGGCCCTAGAGCTGCGCAGCCGCACTCACGGCTGTGCGGACTGCGCAGCCACGGCCAGCTCCGGCGGCCATATTGGCAGAGGCAGGACAGCCCGACCCGGCCGTGCGGTCGTGACCGGCCCGGGGGGGCTATTGAGCGGCGGGGACCTGGCGGAACGACTCGGAGGGCGCGGATGGCGTCCTTCGTGTGTTTGAAAGAGATGCAGGTACTTAACTTTTTTAACTTTTTTTTTTAGATTTAGGCCTCGTAAGTCTTTTAAAGAGAATGTATAGAAAAAGTAGGCAATAGAAACTGAGCAAATGAGTGAAAACAATAAATAATCTAAGATCAGTAATTCCAAAGACTTTAGGTAGGGATGGTGAATAAGATGCTGACCCTGAGTTCATGCAAATTTAATTCTCATTTTAAGCAATTGTATAAAGCCTGGAAATGATCTCTATGGTATTGTGATTTCCTGTATTCTTCTGTGTTCCTCTCTGTTCTAAGTAAGCTGCATAGTCTGATGGTGGTGTGTGATTTATCTCTGCATGTTTTTCATCAGTAAAGAGCTCTAATTTGTTATACTGGGTGCCTATCTGCGTGTACTGACCACTCTGCTCCATCAGGTTGGACATTAGACTATGACTATGGTAGGATTATATTGTGAGCTCCTTTTGAGGACAGTTAGTGACATGGCTATGTACTCTGTAAAGTGCTTCAGAAGGTGCCAGCGTTATATAAATAAATACATAACAATAATATGGTAGGACATATGGACTATGATAGGTTTAGATTGTGAGCAGTGGCGTAGCTAAGGAGCTGTGGGCCCCGATGCAAGTTTTACAATGGGGCCCCCCAAGCACTCTATACATGACAATTGATACGGCGCACCAAAAGCTGCCAATGGCAACTACAGTGTCAGAGGTGCAAGAAGGGAATAGTGAGCAGTGTGTTAATGAATACCACTATTCAAAGTATCTATTGAAGTGATTATTATCAGCACAGGACCAATAGAGAGCTAATACTGCAGTTGAGGGAGGGCCCTTTGGGGCCCCGATGCGGTCGCAACCTCTGAAACCCCTATTGCTGCGCCCCTGATTGTGAGCTAGTCTAGTCTAGTGTCTCCTCCCCAGGGCCGGATTTAAAGTGAACCTTAAGTGTCAAAAATAAATTGAGTTTTACTCACCTGGGGCTTACCTCAGCCCCCTGCAGCTGATCGGTGCCCACGACGAGTCGCTCTGATGCTCCGGGTCCCACTGGCGGCCACTTCCGGTTTCGCCGTCAGGACCCGTCAGGCTGGGGAATGCGGCTGATACTACGCGTTCCCAGCCAAAATAGCATATAGGGCCATATAGGGGTGCTATTTTGGCTGGGAATGCGTAGTATCAGCCGCGTTCCCCAGCCTGACGGGTCCTGACGGCGAAACCGGAAGTGGCCGCCAGCGGGACCCGGAGCATCAGAGCCACTCGTCGTGGGCACCGATCAGCTGCAGGGGGCTGAGGTAAGCCCCAGGTGAGTAAAACTCAATTTATTTTTGACACTTAAGGTTCACTTTAAGAAAAGGCCGCATAGGCCATGGCCTAGGGCACCACAGGATTAAGGGTGGGTGGGCAACAGGCTATACTAGGTGGAAGGGAAGGGTCACCTGGCTACCTATACTGGAGGGGGGTCAACAAGCTATCTATATGGAAGGAGGGGAGGGTCATCTAGCTTCTTATACTAGAAGGAAGGGGGAGAGGAGTAATCAGGATACCTATACTGGAGGGAAGGAGGGGTCATCAGGCTGAACTGGAGGGGGCTGGTTATGGTCATCTAGCTACCTATACTGGATAGAAGGGTCAATAGGCTACCTGTATGGGGAGGGAGAGGGAAGTGTCATCTGGCTACTTATACTGGGGTGGGGTCATCTGGCTACCTATACTAGAGGGAAGGGGGGAGGGTTCATCTGGCTACCTATACTGAAGGAGGGCAGCTGCTGACAGTGGCCTTGGGCAGTAAAGAGTACAAATCCGGCCCTGCTCCTCCCTCCAGTGGTGAAGTTAGTGGCCCCTGTTTTGTCCGCTGTGCTTGGCTCCCCCAGTTGAGGCAATGAATGCAGAGAATTGCACAAGTGGAAGCCATGCTGATGTCTCACCTAATCCGCCATGCAGTGTTGTCTGACCTCCTGTCCGCTCAGCTCTCCTCCTGGTGTCCAGCATCTCTTCCTGCATCATGTGATTACATGAGTGCAGGAAGAGGGGGAGAGCTGAGTGGTGATGGGAGGTTGGACAATGCTGGACTCCGGTTAGATATCAGCACGGCTCTGCACACGCAATACTCTGCATTCATTGCCTCAGCTGGAGGAGCCGAGCATAGCAGACATGGGTGGCTGCACAGAGTCCCAGGTGTCACCCCCCACCATAATAACACCCAGGGCAGCCTGCCCCTGATGCTTCCCCCTAGGTACACCACTGGTCCTGACTGGTCCTCCTCCACATCCCCCTGCATCAGATTCCAAGAATCCCTACATCTCCTCCACATTGCCATACCCCCAGCCAAAACTGTTTCCCCGCTTCCTGTGAAATAGCCTGATATACTAGAAGCACTTAAGTTAGTTGGAGGCAAGAGTGAGAAGGTTAAAAGTACATTTGTGAACATAGTCTGCAGTGCACAGCACAGTGTATGTTACGGTGTTCTTACATATGCTGTATACCAGCTTTATAGAGTCCTCTGTAGTGTATCATTGGTCAATGCCATAGTAGTTTCTACAGTGGGGTGCATCCCACTTGTCCTTCCCCGGCCTCTGTTCATACAGTTTGTGTGCTACAATCACTTACCTGCCTAGGTCAGGCGGCTGGCACACACGAGTGTTCACTAAAGTTCTGGATGTCTGGGTTTGACTCTATGTGTGGGGGTTATAAACCAATGGGCACATGTGCGTTTTACTCAGTAATCTATGTCTTTGCAATGTGTGGTTTGCGGACTTATGTTCATATGCACATGGACAAACATGAGGACACGCCCATGCGTACATGTATTCTGTGTTCAGATGGGCATTTAAACCTGGGGAGAACTAACCACTCACCAACTCTGCTTATTCCTGTTGATGCTAACCATGGCCTGTCTGGCTCCCCGATCCATTGCTGATCTATGCTCTGTACAGCTGTTGCCATAAAAGTTTTCGCTGAAGTTACCGGTAGACTTCAAACAACAGATTTTTACATTGAGGAACTGGTAATACATAAAAAGAAAATGTAAAATGAAAGATTTGATTATAATGGGCTTGAAATGAGGCTTTTAAAGCATTCTTTTACTAAAAGTCATTACTAGGGAACATCCAGAACTATGAGAGTGGACAATCAAGAAACCAAAAAGACAGGAGGATACAAAGATGTACCAAGGCAGACGTGTCTAAAGTGGCAGAAAATGGGCCAGTTACTTGAACCTCAGTAATGATTGACAAACCAGCAGAAGAAAATGACTGAAACTAACTTTGTAATTGCCTAACATTCTTATATATATATATATATATTAAGCCCCATCTACACGATACGATTCTTTGTACGATTCGATTACGATTCTATTTACGATCCGATTAAATACGACATGTCCGATCGGGATTCGATTCAATTTAATTCGATTTGCCATTGTTTTGCAATTGCAAATCGAGTTAAATCGAAACGAATTAGGATCGGACATGTTGGATTTAATTGAATCGTAAATAGAATCGTAATCGAATCGTACAAAGAATCGTAACGTGTAGACTGGGCTTAAGGATAATTGGCTGTAGCTTACCTTCCCTGCAGGATCTTTACACTAGCAGGTGCAGAAAGAGAGCATCCAAAATTGCCTCTGACCCCTCTCACCCAGCTCACTCCATCTTCCAGCGCATGCCTTCAGGAGTAAGATTCCGGTCAATCGCTACCAAAACCTCTAGACACAGGAACAGTTTTTTTCCTCAAGCGGTAGCCATACTTAATGCTGAACCACGTTAGAGCTGCTAGGACTGAAAGTAATCAGCACAGAACTAAACATGAACAATTCTCACATTGCTTACTACCACTATACTTATAATGTCCTTAACTTGTAATTAGTGTTGGGCGAACAGTGTTCGCCACTGTTCGGGTTCTGCAGAACATCACCCTGTTCGGGTGATGTTCGAGTTCGGCCGAACACCTGACGGTGTTCGGCCAAACCGTTCGGCCACATGGCCGAACTAAGAGCGCATGGCCGAACGTTCCCCGAACGTTCGGCTAGCGCTGTGATTGGCCAAACGGGTCACGTGGTTCGGGCCCGAACGCGCTCTGATTGGCCGAACGGTCATGTGGTTCGGGTAAATAAATACCCGAACCACGTCATATCTCCGCCATTTGTCTGTGGGTTTAGCTTTGGGTAGGCAGGCAGGGTAGTTCGCTCTCCAGCCACGCTAGCCAGGGTCCCCCCCAGTCATTGTGTGTCGCTGCTGGGAACAGTAGTACACCGCTCGCTCAGCCACACTATATATAGCATTGTTTACTGCCACTGTGTACCTCGCTCAGCCACGCTATATATATAGCATTGTGTTTTCTGACACTCTGTGTACACGGCTTAGGCTAGTCTGACTAATATAGCATTGTGTGTACTGCCACTGTGCACCTCGCTCAGCCACGCTATATATAGCATTGTGTGTACTGCCACTGTGCACCTCGCTCAGCCACGCTATATATAGCATTGTGTGTACTGCCACTGTGCACCTCGCTCAGCCACGCTATATATAGCATTGTGTGTACTGCCACTGTGCACCTCGCTCAGCCACGCTATATATAGCATTGTGTGTACTGCCACTGTGCACCTCGTTCAGCCACGCTATATATAGCATTGTGTGTACTGCCACTGTGCACCTCGCTCAGCCACGCTATATATATAGCATTGTGTTTTCTGACACTCTGTGTACACGGCTTAGGCTAGCCTGACTAATATAGCATTGTGTGTACTGCCACTGTGCACCTCGCTCAGCCACGCTATATATAGCATTGTGTGTACTGCCACTGTGCACCTCGCTCAGCCACGCTATATATAGCATTGTGTGTACTGCCACTGTGCACCTCGCTCAGCCACGCTATATATATAGCATTGTGTTTTCTGACACTCTGTGTACACGGCTTAGGCTAGCCTGACTAATATAGCATTGTGTGTACTGCCACTGTGCACCTCGCTCAGCCACGCTATATATAGCATTGTGTGTACTGCCACTGTGCACCTCGCTCAGCCACGCTATATATAGCATTGTGTGTACTGCCACTGTGCACCTCGCTCAGCCACGCTATATATAGCATTGTGTGTACTGCCACTGTGCACCTCGCTCAGCCACGCTATATATAGCATTGTGTGTACTGCCACTGTGCACCTCGTTCAGCCACGCTATATATAGCATTGTGTGTACTGCCACTGTGCACCTCGCTCAGCCACGCTATATATATAGCATTGTGTTTTCTGACACTCTGTGTACACGGCTTAGGCTAGCCTGACTAATATAGCATTGTGTGTACTGCCACTGTGCACCTCGCTCAGCCACGCTATATATAGCATTGTGTGTACTGCCACTGTGCACCTCGCTCAGCCACGCTATATATAGCATTGTGTGTACTGCCACTGTGCACCTCGCTCAGCCACGCTATATATATAGCATTGTGTTTTCTGACACTCTGTGTACACGGCTTAGGCTAGCCTGACTAATATAGCATTGTGTGTACTGCCACTGTGCACCTCGCTCAGCCACGCTATATATAGCATTGTGTGTACTGCCACTGTGCACCTCGCTCAGCCACGCTATATATAGCATTGTGTTTTCTGACACTCTGTGTACACGGCTTAGCCTGACTAATATAGCATTGTGTGTACTGCCACTGTGCACCTCGCTCAGCCACGCTATATATAGCATTGTGTTTTCTGACACTCTGTGTACACGGCTTAGCCTGACTAATATAGCATTGTGTGTACTGCCACTGTGCACCTCGCTCAGCCACGCTATATATAGCATTGTGTTTACTGCCACTCTGTGTACACCGCTCAGCCAGACTATATACCGTTGTTTACTGACACTCTGTGTACACCGCTCAGCCAGACTATATACCATTGTTTACTGACACTCTGTGTACACCTCTCAGCCAGACTATATTGCATTGTTTACTGACACTCTGTGTACACCGCTCAGCCAGACTATATACCATTGTTTACTGACACTCTGTGTACACCGCTCAGCCAGACTATATACCATTGTTTACTGACACTCTGTGTACACCGCTCAGCCAGACTATATACCATTGTTTACTGACACTCTGTGTACACCGCTCAGCCAGACTATATACCATTGTTTACTGACACTCTGTGTACACCGCTCAGCCAGACTATATACCATTGTTTACTGACACTCTGTGTACACCGCTCAGCCAGACTATATACCATTGTTTACTGACACTCTGTGTACACCGCTCAGCCAGACTATATACCATTGTTTACTGCCACTCTGATTCTGCTGGGAACAGTAGTACACCGCTCGCTCAGCCAGACTATATGGCATTGTGTTTACTGCCACTCTGTGTACACCGCTCAGCCACACTATATAGCATTGCGTACTCTGCCAGTCAGTGTGTATATTGCTGGGATCAGTAATACTCCACTCACCGTCAACCACTATATGAGCTCAACATGAGTTCCCCAGAGACCTCCGCTGTGAGCAGCACTCCCAACAACAGCAACAGCCAACGCCCCACGCAAGCTATAACATCCACCCCAGCAGCCAGTGGTCAGCAGCAGCCCTCCCCGGAGGAGAACGTTGTGTCCATCGGTCCGGCGCCAGAGCGATTAATGAGGGCTGCCATTGAGGAGATGATGGGGCCTGATGTGGAGGAGGAGGTCTGGCTCAGGCCAGCATCCCAAGTTAATGTTGAGGACGATGAGGGGTCTGTGTCTGGGGATGTTGGGGTGGCAGAGGTGGTGGGTGGTTCAGACTCAGGAGAAGAGTTGTATGATGAGGATGATGATCGGGACCATCTGTATGTGCCTCAGAGTCTGACCCCGGAAAACATGTTGTATCGTGTGTTTAGGTACTAAAATCTGCGTTCCCTCCCAGTAGTGTTGGGCGAACAGTGTTTGCCACTGTTCGGGTTCTGCAGAACATCACCCTGTTCGGGGTGACTATATAGCAGACTATATAGCATTGTGTTTAATGCCACTCTGTGTACACGGCTCAGCCACACTATATAGCATTGTGTTTACTTCCACTCTGTGTCTGCTGGGAACAGTAGTACACCGCTCACCCGCCACTGTATAGCATTGTGCTCTGTGTCGCTGCTGACAAAAGTGGTACACCGCTCACCCACCACTGTATAGCATTTCTGTACTGCCACTGTACTGCTGCCAGTCAGCGTGTACTTTAAGGATAAGTGAAATGAGGAAGAAATCCGGTGAAAGAGGGAGGGGCAAGGGAAGAGGTGTTTCCCCTGACGGTTCACGTACAGGCCACAGGGGAGCACCCAAGAAAACCCACTCAATACCGCCCATGTTGTCCAGGACAACAACCCTCACAGATCCAAAAGAACAGGACCAGATAATTACTTGGATGACCTCTCAAGCGTCCAGCAGTGGGTTAAGCAGCACCAGCACATCACGCACGAGGTCCGAGTCCTCAGCCAGTTACAAGGAGCCAGTGGGCACAAAGCTGACACAACCGGCAGCGACACCACGCACACAACTGCCAGATAACCAGACGACGTTGGAGTGAGCTGCGCAGAGGTTGTTCTGGGGAGCTCTACTCCACGGCGGCGGCCCCCCACAATGACATATGACGAGTTTGAGGAGATGGAAGAGGAGGGTATGGACAATGTGGACATAGACCCAGATTTTGTTTGTGAACGAGAACATCGCCGTCGTAGCAGCAGCACAGATGAGTCTGTTGAGGAACCCACTGCTGCACGAGTTCGCCTTGTGCCACAAGGTAGGCGGCGCGCAATTTCAGGCACCGCAAGCATGGTTCAAGTGAGAGGCAAAAGAGGCGCAAACAGAAATCGCCAGCAAGGCAGGTGCTCCAAAGTCTGGGCTTTCTTTGAAGACTGCACTGAGGATGTTACCATGGCAATTTGCAAGGTGTGCAAGACCCGCCTGAGCAGGGGGAAAAGTATTAACAACCTCTCCACCACCAGCATGAGCCGCCACATTCTATCCAAACATCCCACACTGTGGGCAAACGCGGCAGGACAGGGTACCACCAGCAACACTGCCTCCCTTGGGTTCACCAGACTCACCACCAGACCCGCCTCAGCAGCAGCAGTAGTCCAGCCATTGCGTGGTTCACAACATTCACAAACATCAGACGATGCTGACACTGTCACTTTCCAGACTAGTGCTCTTGAGGTCTCCCAGTGTTCATCAAACACAACAACCAACAGCCCTTCGGTGTGCAGCCCTATGGTTGAGTTGTCTGTCTCTGAGATGTTTGAGCGCAAGAGGAAATTGCCAGCAAATGACCCCCGGGCCGTGGCAGTAACAGCCAGCCAGCATAGCCAAGGTTCTGGCCTGCGAAATGCTGCCATATCGAGTGGTGGAGACAAACAGCTTCAAGGGCATGATGTCAGTGGCCATCCCACGTTACGTGGTTCCCAGCCGCTACCACTTTGCGCGCTCTGCAGTGCCTGAGTTGCATGAGCACGTGGTCAGCTAAATAACCCGAAGCTTGAAGAATGCCGTTGCCTGCAAGGTTCACCTCACCACTGACACCTGGACGAGTGCGTTCGGCCAGGGTCGATACATCTCCCTTACCGCGCACTGGGTGAACCTTGTGGAGCCTGGCAGCGATTCCTCACCTGCTACGGCGCGGGTGTTGCCCACGCCGCAAACAGCTGCACCGCCGTCCCTCCCACTGGATAACAACAGCAGCACCTACCTCTCTGACTCCTTCTCCTCCAACGCATCTCAAAGCTGTACCTCATCCGGAAACGCTAACCCAGCACCAGCAGCAGTAGGATCATGGAAGCAGTGCAGCACAGCTGTTGGCATGCGTCAGCAAGCGTTGCTGAAGCTGATCTGCCTTGGGGATAAGCAGAACACAGGGGAGGAAATTTGGAGGGGAATAAAGGAACAGACAGATTTGTGGCTGGCACCGCTGGACCTGAAACCGGGCATGAAGCTAGACACCTGGCACGAACTGGCAATGTACGCAATAGAGGTGCTGGCTTGCCCGGCAGCCAGCGTTATGTCGGAACGCTGTTTCAGTGCTGCCGGAGGCATCGTCACAGATCGGCGTATCCGCCTCTCCACAGAAAATGCAGACCGTCTGACTCAAATTAAAATGAATCAATCCTGGATTGGAAACGACTACGCAACACTCCAGGACCCCAACCAAGTAACATGACCAATGAACATCTGGGATGGTTTAGCGTTTCCGGTCCCTGTTTATTGAACCTCTCATCTGTATTACATTTATGACTGCATGGCGGTACAAAGCATGCTATCCGCACGCTTCTTGTCCTCATGCAAGGCCTGGGTTGTTGTGTCTCACAAAGCGTGGCCTTCTCCTCCTGCGCCTCCTCCTGTTCCATCACGTGTGCTGCTGCTGCTGGGTTAGCGTTGCCGGTCCCTGTTTATAGAACCTCTTATCTTTATTACATTTATGACTGCATGCATGGCGGTAAAAAGCATGCTATCCGCACGCTTTTTGTCCTCATGCAAGGCCTGGGTTGTTGTGTCTCACAAAGCGTGGCCTTCTCCTCCTGCGCCTCCTCCTGTTCCATCACGTGTGCTGCTGCTGCTGCTGCTGGGTTAGCGTTGCCGGTCCCTGTTTATGGAACCTCTTATCTTTATTACATTTATGACTGCATGGCGGTACAAAGCATGCTATCCGCACGCTTCTTGTCCTCATGCAAGGCCTGGGTTGTTGTGTCTCACAAAGCGTGGCCTTCTCCTCCTGCGCCTCCTCCTGTTCCATCACGTGTGCTGCTGCTGCTGCTGGGTTAGCGTTGCCGGTCTTTGTTTATGGAACCTCTTATCTTTATTACATTTATGACTGCATGGCGGTACAAAGCATGCTATCCGCACGCTTCTTGCCCTCATGCAAGGCCGGGGTTGTTGTGTCTCACAAAGCGTGGCCTTCTCCTCCTGCGCCTCCTCCTGTTCCATCACGTGTGCTGCTGCTGGGTTAGCGTTACCGGTCCCTTTTCCTGGAACCTCTTATATGTATTACATTTATGACTGCATGCCGACAAAAAACATGTTACCTGTGCAAAGAAAACAGACATTTCCCGCATTTAAAAGACAGTTTTCCCTTTGAAACTTTAAAATCGATTTTCTCAAAAACTATAAGCTCTTTTTGCTAATTTTTTTTCCTCTTGTACCCACTCCCAAGGTGCACATACCCTGTAAATTTGGGGTATGTAGCATGTAAGGAGGCTTTACAAACCACAAAAGTTCGGGTCCCCATTGACTTCCATTATGTTCGGAGTTCGGGTCGAACACCCGAACATCGCGGCCATGTTCGGCCTGTTCGGCCCGAACCCGAACATCTAGATGTTCGCCCAACACTACTTGTAATATTCACACTGTCTGTCCTTGTATTGTTTTTGTTTGTGTTTGTTAAGCAACTGCCAAGACAAATTCCTTGTAGGTGCAAACTTACTTGGCGAAAATAAATTGATTCTGAAGCTGATTCTGATATATTTTTTTTACTTACTTTTAGAAAGTTGTAAGAACATTTACCAACAATAGTTTTTCCAACTGATAAGTGTTGGAAACAATACTGTATAACCACCAGTTTATATTTATCACTTTTTTTAAAGTATCCATATTTACAAAAATATTTTTAAAAAAGTGAAAAAATGTGAAAAGGCATAAAGTGCATTAGTGTGCAGTAATCATAAAGTGCATATCAGCATGTAGTAATAATAATATTTGGACTAAGTAGAGCCGTGCCCCTGAAGAACAAATATATATTTTTAGATTCATTTGTACCAGAGTCCCTGTCTTGTTGAAGGGTGAGTATTCAGAATCAGTACAAAATAAATAAATAAATGGTTTCAGCCGTGGCAGAATTAGGGGGGAACAACCCCTGCAACATAGAGGGGGGGGGGCAGAGGTGTGGGAGGGCCCCAACTACAAACGTTTGCTTTCTCTGATACTCCAGATCAGGTGTTTTTGTGGTTACCCATTCTGGGTGTGAAGATTCTTATGGTCACACTTGTTTTGTGACCCTTGTATGATAAACCCCAATGTTGTGAGAGTCACCAAGGGGAGGCAAGGTAAGGGTTGTGAACATTAATGGGTGCATCAAAGTTTTTTTCCGGGGGGCCCCAGCTCTCTCTAAAAACTGTATCCAGAATTTTCGCACAGTGTTTTGTTACCACTCTCATTGCCATCCTGGAGTCAATATGTAGAAGCTTTCCAGAGGCGCCAATAGAATAAAAGTCATTTAAACGAGCTTAACCACTTTGTCCTCCACTACAGTATATCTACGTCAGCTGTGGCACCCTCCAAGCCACAGTGACGTAGATATACTGACCTCCTTGCAGCCCTGCTGTGCACGATCGGGTGCGCTTCAGAGCGCACCCTCCGGCACTGTCAGCTGCAATACTAATTGGTGGAAGGGAACATGTTCCCTTTTGGCCAATTAGTATACCCTCCTCCCATGAATGATCGCTGCAGTAGTGAACTGCAGCGATCCTTCATCTGTCCCCCTCGGCACACAAATAGTTAAAAAAATGCACAAGCAAGCAGCCACACTCACCTACCTCGGTCCTGCGACTATCCTGAAGTCTGATCCTCCGATCACCGCTCTGAAGTAAGCCGCATATTGCCGGAAACCCGGGTTCCGGCTTGATGACGTCATCAAGTCGGGACCCGGGTTACCGGCAATATGCGGCTGACTGCAGAGCGGTGATCGGAGGATCAGGCTTCAGGACAGTCGCAGGACCGAGGTAAGGTGAGTGAGACTGCCTGCTTGTGCATTTTTTTAAACTATTTCTGCATAGAGGGGGCTGCCTAATGGGGGGGGGGGGTGCATCTGGCTATGGATTATTGGGGGGAGGGGGGGATATGTAAAGGGGGGGGTGCATATACACGGGGGGACATCTGAGTAACCAAAGGGAGGGGTTTTACAAATTTTACACATCTGGGCACCTGGGGGGGCCCATAAATTAATACTGGGGGCACTTTTGGCTATAATGGGGGGCAGCACTAATCCTGGGGGTACATCTGGCTATAATGGGGTAATCCTGATCCCGGGGACACATCTGGCTATAAAGAGGGGCACTGGGAGCACTATTCTTGGGGGTGCATCTGTCAATCGATTCTGGGGGTGGCAAATACAGGGGACACATCTGGCTATGCTGGAGGGGCTGATATTGGGGACACATCTGGCTATACTGGGGGGGGGGGTGATACTGGGGACACATCTGGATATCTATACTGGGGCGACTTTAACTGGTTGCACCGTTTTTATGTCAATCACACTTTTTATTTTTAAACAGAAATTGGTCAAAATTGAGAAATAATGCATTTTTTTATTTTTCCCCCCTTTTTCCCATTAAAATGCATAGAGAGGAACATTTTATTTGGGACCAAATACCCCCCAATGAAAGCTTAGTTTGTCTTAAAAAAAGCGATATATAGATCATTTAAGTAGCACGAGTACAGATGAAGTTATTGGTGATTAAACAGGGACACCGCTAAAGCGTCAAAATTGCTCTGGTCAATAAGGGGAAAACAAGGTCTGGATGCGAAGTGGTTAAAACCGATGGGGTAGTGGTGGGCCTATCCCATTCATGCGGACAAAGCAAACAGAGGAAGGACTGTGGCATCAACAGTCAAACAACAATTTATTTATACTCCACAGAAAAAATAGGCAACGCGTTTCACGGGCTTAATCCCGCTTCATCGGGCCAATCAAAAAGGAGCATACAGCTTATCAGCATCAAAACCACACTGAGCACCTCTGAGGAGTATAAATAAATTGTTGTTTGACTGTTAAAGCCACAGTCCTTCCTTTGTTTGCTTTGTCCGCATGGATGGGATAGGCCCACCACTGCCCCATCGGTTTTAAGCTCGTTTAAGTGACTTTTATTCTATTGGCGCCTCTGGAAAGCTTCTACATATTGCTAAGTCCACCCTTGGTGGAGGGTTGTACCCATCTTCTTCCCATCTACAGAGAGCGACTTTTAATCCTTAGTGGGGTCAGGTTACTCTCCCCATCTGCCTTCACAGTGGTTGCCTAATGGTAACCCTGGTTTGTGAGTATTAAATTGTTATATTACTCATTATTAATTATCATCTATACAATATCACACTATTGGGCTCTTGGTGTCCCCCCTCCTTTTATCCTGGAGTCAATGGGTCTAATTCAATTCCCTTTTGCTCCTAAGCTTTCTCCTAGGAGATACTTTTTCATCTTCTGTTTAAAATAACTTTTCAGAACTCTGCAATTGAAAAAGTACCAAAAAGTAGGTGAAAGAACATGTGCTTTACAGATGTACTGCTCGGTCGCCATGCCTGATTCTTTTAAGAGGAGCATGATGAGGATGAAGAAGTCGCAACCTGCAGTAAAATAATAATGGTGGTCAACCAACTTGCTGCACAACTGAAACGGAGGCCTACGGTGTCAGGGGAACTGCACACAATGAAGATTTCTAGATGCAACAGTCAGGAACAATAGAGGGTGTATGTAGTGTCACTCAGTAATTTAAATAGTAGGTTTGGGCAAGAACACAAAGATGGCAGTCGGATGGCTATTGGAGCCCTCTCCTGGGAGCACTCTATGCTGTTAGTTCAAAGCAGCACCAGGGAATCTCGTGTTCCAGAACAATCTTGGCCTGTATGACAACATCTGATCGCCTGCTTTAGTTACCAACCTGGCTTGAACAACTATCCAAGATCTCGTGCTAGAACTAAAAAGCTGATCTTCCGCTCCTGATACTGACCCAGCTTGGATGACCACTCTTCATCTTCTGCTTCTGATAACGGCCAGACTGATCTTCTACTCCCCATACTGACATGGGCCTGCACAACTTCTTCTTTTCTCCCCCAATTACTAATTAGTACTGTAATAAGTTATATCCCACTGCGAACCTTTGCATGCCCTCTGACTTTTTCCAATCTACCTACAGTAATACCCCAGCTTGTGTGACTTCAGCCTTCCTAAGTTACCTTCATATTGGAGCGTTTCCTGTTCTCCATATTTCCAGTGGGCCAATTCCAGGGGTGAGAGCCTAGTGGTCTCTGGCAGAAAAGAAGCTGCTGCCCAATAGGGGTAGCAGACGGGACACTCTGGTGTAGACCAGCTGCCTACTTAGAGTTTGTACAAATGGACAGCCTATGTCCTATGCTGAGTCAACAATGCATGTGACAGTCCTAGTGCTTCTGTCTCCTTTCCCTGATCTTTTTCTGCTCCTCATCACAAGTTACACCACCAATGTTAAAAGTCATGTGGAATTGTAAGCTTCTATAGGTACAGTAAGTGGTCACTTGCCTATTGGACTATTCCACCTGGCAACTAACCTTAACTGGATGGTTTGAGGTTCCAGTGATGTTTTATTAATATCCATGGTTTAAAAAGCAACAGCTCGGTGGAATGCAGAGGTTTATTTGTAGGGGAGCAGCTGCTACAGTGGCAGGGGGCCCTAGGGCTTAGGTGGCCTCAACTACCCGCCTTCCATCGCTCCAATACAATGGCCCCTCCATGGCAGGTGTTGTTCTGGACACATTTATTATAGGTGGAAAGTCATGGGGCCTGATCCAGTTTACTTTTTTTCCTCTGTTTTCTCCTCCTAGGTGATATTTTCTTATTATAAATAAAATGCCTTTTAAGCCACCACCAGCATGCAAGAAAATACAAATGTTGTCAATAGTTTTTCACCTATTTTTTTTGGTATTTTTTCAGTTGGCGGGTGCAAAAGTTATTTTAAACAGAAGATGAAAAACGATCTTCTTCGGGAAAACTTAGGAGAAAAATATCGATTGGATCGGGCCCAATGTGAATTGGATCGGGCCTATAGTGACTCTACTGCTATAGGTGGAGATCCAAGTGGCAACACTTGCTATGTGACCGACCTCCAGCAGATGGACCCCCAGAACACAGAAGTCACCACAGCGTGAAGGGAAAGAAGGTGTGGGCTAGCAGCAGGGGTGTAACTTTGGTGGGCCCCCAGTAGAAATGTCATGGCTTGCTGCCCCCCCCCCCCCCCCGTCATGGCCGGACACCCCCTGCACTTCTGCTCCCCCACGTGCTGTGATATTTACCTACTCCACACTCTCTTCTTCCTCTGAGCATCTGCATGCTGCCCCCCTCAGGCTCCTGAATACATGACATGCACCGGGAGCCAGAGGATCTCAGCATACAGCTTGCAGATGCCCAAAAGAAGAAGAGACCTGATGCAGTGTGGCAAGGTAATATCCCCACACACACACACAGTGGTGGGGGCTATTGTTATGCCATTAGAGTTTTGATCTGAGGCCTCTTGATTTGTGGTTATGACCCTGGCGGACAACTTAAAGCAGCAGGGACAGCCATACTATGCCAGGAAAAAAAGCACATGTGTAAGAAAATAAAGACTTGTTCTACTTATATAACATATGCATTATACTATCCACATTTTCATTTTAATGAATTTTATATAGTAAATAAAGAGAAAACTGTTTAAGGCATTTTACAACTTCACTACCCTTGACTGAAGCCAATCCTGATGTCATTTCCCCCCTTACTCTTTTTTTCTCCTAGAAACTGCAAATGCTGTCATATGCACTTGCTGTCACTGTCATATCTAGCTTGCTTTGTAAACACGTGAGCACAGCATAGATCGTATTTCAGCAGTTTCACACTGAAATGCCCTCAGCCAATTAAAAAGGAGCAGGGAGGGGATGATAACAAGCTTCCCACTCCTCTGCAATGTACCAAATAGAGCCAGGCTGACTGAGATAAGATTCATTACAGCAGAGACACTTATGATTATATTGGAATGCTTGCAATGCAGGGTCAGGATGTAGACTACATAATAAACACAGAGCAGTGGGAAAATGGAACTTTATAGGGCTGACAATCTTGCTTTAAACACCCAGATTGCTGGATGAGCACTCCTGCCCAGGATTGTTGTCTGAGCTCTGCATGCTTGTTACAGTTGTGGGGCTTATACATTAACCCCAAACATTAGTATGACAGCCAGACAGTTAATATTTTCCGAATGAGCGTGGCAATAGCAGCCTTCAGAATCTCGCAGTCTAGGTGCACTTTAAGTAAATCTCCAGAGCTTCTATCAGTATTACAGGCTTACAGCGTTAAGGCTGGAATAAAATTATCACCTCTGTGCGAATGAAAAGAAACCACCATGGAATTAACTGCCGAAATCGCGTTTAAAAGCCGATACGGGTCTCTGCAAATAACCGCACCTTGTTATTATGCCTTCTGAATGTCTCTGTGAAGTGCTGGATTACCCATTATTATTAGCAGTTTTACATTTCAGATCCATTTTATCAGCAGTTATGCTTCGTTTGTTCAAAGCAGAAACCGCGTTCTGAGAATATTATTTACATTTGATACTGTTGAAGTTGCCTGTGAATTAGCTGTACAGCAGATCTGCTCTCTAGATCTGCAATATAAATTCACCCGAGCAGGATCATCCACCAGGCAACCTAGGCAGGTGCTTGGGGTCTAATGGGTGTCAGGGGGCCCACCTGCCACCTTCATTGACCTCTCTTTGCTTTACCTTACCAAAAGGACCACAAGTGGGCCCCAAATCTTCTACCTTGCCTAAGGCCCCAATACATCTTAATCCATCTCTGAAACTAAGATATATACATGAGTCTCTTTTAAGGTGCCCACAACTCTCTCGACTTGGAGGCCGATCGATGATCTGATCCGATAATTATTATCGAATTGGATGAAAATCAGATTTCATGCTGACATTGATCGGAAATCGGCCTGGGGCTGCCTCCAGCCTTCCATAGGCCGCAAAGTCCCCCGGGGTCCTCCTGGCTCCCCTCCCATTCGTGGTGGCGTCTTCGTTACCGGCGACACCCGGGCCAAGTGCCGGCCCAACACTTCCTGAACAGTGTTCATGAAAATAAGGAAGCTATCAATAAAATAATATGTAGTAATTAAAGGACCTATGTCGCGAAAATCTTAAAATGTAAAATATATCTAAACATACACAATTAAGAAGTAAGTTTCTTCCAAAGTAAAATGAGCTTTAATTTTTACAAGGCAGCTTAGCTACGGAAGAGGCAGAGGCCATGGGGAGCAGTCAGCGGGAAACCACCCAGAAAGTCCAGTGGAGCTTGGGGGGGGGGGGGGGGGCAGGACCTCCGCATTACTTTTGCCCTGGGCCCCACTGTGGCGTATCTGTGTCCCTGATCACAGTACTGGTAAATCAGAAAGTCATATGCAAATAATGAAGTTTTTGTTTGTATCAGGGCACGTGACACCCAGTTTCATGTGAGATCAAACCCTGGAGATGTGTGGCCCAAATTTAAAGAGGAACTGTCGTGAAAATCTTAACATTTTAAGCACATACAAATAAGAAGTACACTTCTTTCAGAGTAAAATGAGCCATATATTACTTTTCTCCTATGTTGCTGTCAGTTACAGTAGGTAGTAGAAATCTGACATAACCGAGAGGCTTTGGGTTAGTCCATCTCTCCATGGGGGATTCTCAGAATGGCCTTTATTCTTTATAAGATTTATGCAAAGATAAAAGTGTGCTCGCTACACACTTTTTTGGCAGTTGGACGGAGCAACTGCTATTCACTAAGTGCTTTTACTACTACTTACTGTAAGTGACAGGAACATAGGAGAAAAGTAATTTATGGCTCATTTTACTCTGGAAGAAACGTACTTCTTATTTGTGTATGTTTACATGTATTTTAAATTTTAAGATTTTCGTAACAATACGTCTAATTGCCACACGTGTTGGGCACGAATTGAGAACCTTCCAGCGATGTGTGGCCCAATAGGACATTGGAACATTACAGAACACGCCGAAGACAAAGAGGCAGCGGATTGAACACCTGCATGACAGAGTGCACATACTGGCTGATTCTCCAAATGGCTTATCCAGACCCATTTGCGATGGCCAGTGACACACCAAACAGTCTGCTACCAGGGCGGTTTCTGGCCATTTTGTTGCTCCAGGCAAAGCACCTCTCCACACCCCCTTTACCCCACCCATCTTCCCCCAATCTTGTGAATAGGAAGATCATAGGCTATAATAATTATTTTTCTTGAAAACCAATAACATATTGACTATGTAAAAAATGTACCGTATGTTATTTCTCAAAAGTGTATAAAGAAAACACAAATTACTGCCAGGCCAGATAAACCTCACTGGCCCAAACTCACCATACTCACATCAAAGACCCTTCCTAGATTTTTTTATGAGCGGTATGTAGACACTTAAAGGCTCGTACACACGCTCCCGCTGGGCGGGCGTTCCAGCGACAGTAGAACGTGTTTACAGTCTTTCGGCAGACTGATAAGGCTATTTCCGAACGATCCGCTGAACACATGCTCTACTGTGGCTAAAACGCCCGCCCAGCGGGAGGGTCTGACGGACCCATCTTTCCTGAAAGTAGAGCGTGTACGAGCCTTAATGCAAACATTAATCTGTTTATTCACAGCCTAGATCTTGGGATATTGCTCTGGAAATTCAGAAGAACTGCAACAATCAATACAATGTAAACCATTTTATGTTAATGATCACATTTATAGCATTTAAAGAGAACCCGAGGTGGGTTTGAAGAATATTATCTGCATACAGAGGCTGGATCTGCCTATACAGCCCAGCCTCTGTTGCTATCCCAAACCCCCCTAAGGTCCCCCTGCACTCTGCAATCCCTCATAAATCACAGCCATGCTGCTGACAAACAGCTTGTCAGAGCTGGCTGTGTTTATCTCTATAGTGTCAGTCTGCTGCTCTCTCCGCCTCCTGCAGAACTCCGGTCCCCGCCTGCATCCCTTCCCTCCCTGCTGATTGGAGGGAAGGGACGGGGGCAGGGACCGGAGCTATGCAGGAGGCGGGGGAGCAGCTGAGACTGACACTACAGATGTAAACACAGCCTCACAGCACGGCTGTGATTTATGAGGGATTGCAGAGTGCAGGGGGACCTTAGTGGGGTTTGGGATAGCAACAGAGGCTGGGCTGTATAGGCAGATCCAGCCTCTGTATGCAGATAACATTCTTTAAACACACCTCGGGTTCTCTTTAATGCTTTATCATTGTTATGCTATAATACAGGTTTCCTTTCTTATGCTAATCAGCAGTGCCCATTTAGGTGTTAAGATTATCATCCATCCTCTTCTTAATAGAATGAATATATATATATATATATATATATATATATATATATATATATATATATATATATATATATATATATATATATATATATATATATATATATATATGGTTGGATGAAACATGCTAATTTTTTGAGATAGAAAATTTGGGTTTCCATGAGCTGTATGCCAAAATCATCAATATTAAAAGAATAAAAGGCTTGAACTACTTCAGTTGTGTGTATTTGAATCTAAAATATATGAAAGTCTAATGTTTATCAGTACATTACAAAAAATAATGAACTTTATCACAATATGCTAATTTTTTTAGAAGGATCTGTATATATATATATATATATATATATATATATATATATACACACAGTGGCTTGCAAAAGTATTCGGCCCCCTTGAAGTTTTCCACATTTTGTCGCATTACTGCCACAAACATGAATCAATTTTATTGGAATTTCACATGAAAGACCAACACAAAGTGGTGTACACGTGAGAAGTGGAATGAAAATCATACATGATTCCAAACAATTTTTACAAATTAATAACTGCAAAGTGGGGTGTGCATAATTATTCAGCCCCTTTTGGTCTGAGTGCAGTCAGTTGCCCATAGACATTGCCTGATGAGTGCTAATGACTAAATAGAGTGCACCTGTGTGTAATCTAATGTCAGTACAAATACAGCTGCTCTGTGACGGCCTCAGAGGTTGTCTAAGAGAATATTGGGAGCAACAACACCATGAAGTCCAAAGAGCACACCAGACAGGTCAGGGATAAAGTTATTGAGAAATTTAAAGCAGGCTTAGGCTACAAAAATATTTCCAAAGCATTGAACATCCCACGGAGCACTGTTCAAGCAATCATTCAGAAATGGAAGGAGTATGGCACAACTGTAAACCTACCAAGACAAGGCCATCCACCTAAACTCACAGGCCAAACAAGGAAAGCGCTGATCAGAAATGCAATCAAGAGGCCCATGGTGACTCTGGACGAGCTACAGAGATCTACAGCTCAGGTGGGGGAATCTGTCCATAGGACAACTATTAGTTGTGCATTGCACAAAGTTGGGGTTTATGGAAGAGTAGCAAGAAGAAAGCCATTGTTAACAGAAAAGCATAAGAAGTCCCGTTTGCAGTTTGCTACAAGCCATGTGGGGCACACAGCAAACATGTGGAAGAAGGCTCTCTGGTCAGATGAGACCAAAATTGAACTTTTTGGCCAAAATGCAAAACGCTATGTGTGGCGGACAGGGACGGACCGGGGGGGGGGGGGGGGGGGTGGTTTCAGACGGGTCTCTTGCCCAAGGCCCAGTTTGTTGAATTCTTAAAAAGGCGGCACAATTTGGATGGGGAATGGCAGTTTAGGCGCCAAAACCTGATCTTTAGGCACCAAAACCTGACCTTTGGGCGCCAAAACTGGATGGGGAATGGCAGTTTAGGTGCCAAAACCTGACCTTTAGGCGCCAAAACTGGATGGGGAATGGCAGTTTAGGCGCCAAAACCTGACCTTTAGGCGCCAGAACCTGACGTTGCCCCAGGCGCAACTTGGTCTAGATCCGTCCCTGGTGGCGGAAAACTAACACTGCACATCACTCTGAACACACCATCCCCACTGTCAAATATGGTGGTGGCAGCATCATGCTCTGGGGGTGCTTCTCTTCAGCAGGGACAGGGAAGCTGGTCAGAGTTGATGGGAAGATGGATGGAGCCAAATACAGGGCAAACTTGGAAGGAAGCCTCTTGGAGTCTGCAAAAGACTTGAGACTGGGGCGGAGGTTCACCTTCCAGCAGGACAATGATCCTAAACATAAAGCCAGGGCAACAATGGAATGGTTTAAAACAAAACATATCTATGTGTTAGAATGGCCCAGTCAAAGTCCAGATCTAAATCCAATCAAGAATCTGTGGCAAGATCTGAAAACTGCCGTTCACAAACGCTGCCCATCTAATCTGACTGAGCTGGAGCTGTTTTGCAAAAAAGAATGGGCAAGGATTTCAGTCTCTAGATGTGCAAAGCTGGTAGAGGCATACCCTAAAAGACTGGCAGCTGGAATTGCAGCCAAGGTGGTTCTACAAAGTATTGACTCAGGGGGCTGAATAATTATGCACACCCCACTTTGCAGTTATTTATTTGTAAAAAATGTTTGGAATCATGTATGATTTTGTTCCAGTTCTCACGTGTACACCGTTTTGTATTGGTCTTTCATGTGAAATTCCAATAAAATTGATTCGTGTTTGTGGCAGTAATTTGACAAAATGTGGAAAACTTCAAGAGGGCCGAATAGTTTGCTAGCCACTGTATATATAGTTAAGAATGTCATACAGAGTGTAGTACAGAAAAGTCCTCGTTTTCCAGAACTCAGGCAACTGGAAGTCACTCTCAACTTACCGGCTTGTTTGAGGTAATGATGGGGACAGTACTATAATGGGTTTTGTGGAGTTTTTGCTGGGCATTAACCACTTGCCGACCGCACACTCATAACGTGCGTCGGCAAAGTGGCAGCTGCAGGACCAGCGACGCAGTACTGCGTCGCCAGCTGCAGCCTAATTAATCAGGAAGCAGCCGCTCGTACGAGCGGCTGCTTCCTGTCAAATCACGGCGGGGGGCTCCGTGAATAGCCTGCGGGCCGCCGATGGCGGCTCGCAGGCTAGATGTAAACACAAGCGGAAATAATCCGCTTTGTTTACATTTGTACGGCGCTGCTGCGCAGCAGCGCCGTAAGGCAGATCGGCGATCCCCGGCCAATCAGCGGCCGGGGATCGCCTCCATGTGACAGGGGACGTCCTGTCACTGGCTGCACAGGACGGATAGCGTCCTGTGCAGCCCAGATCTCCCGGGGGAGCAGGTAGGAGAGGGAGGGGGAGGATTTCGCCGCGGAGGGGGGCTTTGAGGTGCCCCCCCCGCAAAATGCCAGCCAGGAGGAGCGATCAGACCCCCCCTGCACATCATCCCCCTAGTGGGGAAAAAAGGGGGGCGATCTGATCGCTCTGAGTGCCCTTTGATCTGTGCTGGGGGCTGCACAGCCCACCCAGCACAGATCACCTAAACCAGCGCTGGTCCTTAAGGGGGGGTAAAGGGTGGGTCCTCAAGTGGTTAAATACTTACCGAGTGTCCAGTGCCGTCTTCCAACCATCCTGTAGCTCCTAGCGGCTTTCTGAATTCTGTGCATGGCTCCCGGCGTGCCACATGACCCGTCGTAGGTCAAATGGCATGCTGGGAGCAGTGCACGGAGGACACCGGAAAGCCACTAGGAGTAGCAGGATGCTTGGAAGACGGAGCTGGACACTCGGTGGACAGGGGACAGGTTTATGCTTTTTAGGCTGGTTGCTCAAGCAACCGGCAAACACGTGTATCTCTGATCAGGCGATCTCCGCTGGTGCTGGATACTGTAACAAGAATGGCTCTGTAATGCTCTCTCCTGCAGGTGTCACCCCAGGCATCTGTCTAGCTTGTCTGTGCTTAAAAACAGCCCTGCCTGCCACCATCAATGGTTTCACCTAGGTGCAACAAAACTCAAAATGTGAAAATTCGGATGAGAAAGTCATAATTCAGAGCTGTTCAGATTCCACCAGCAACCAATGCAGAGATGTACAATTTACATGTTGTGCATTATGTGTAATGCGAATTTAGTGCCCCAGCTCCGATAATTAAACCAGCGAACCGTAATAATGAAATCTGCAGTGTTGAAGTAATGTGAGATGCATAACTGACAGCAAACAGCTGGATAGAGTCAAGACTATTACCTGCTATTCTCATGTGTTAAAATTGATGTCTCAGGTGTCAGGTCTGTGTTCCATAAATTATTAAGCCTCCAGATGGGGTTAAATAAAGGCCAGCTCAGTAATAGAGGGAGAATTAGAGGTAAGTACGCTATGCCCGTGTTGTGGGAAGATCTGAAATTGAGGTACCTGTATGCTGGCAAACAATTGACCAGTGTCTGAGCTTTAAATGTTCCCAGAACAGATGAGGAAGGATATATTATCTATTAGGATTCAATGAAAGTAGCAGTTAAAACCCCGTTCCAAAACTGCCTGAAAATGTGTTTTCATGCAGAGTGATCTCATCAATGTATAACAACTGCACATTAGCTTCACGCTAACTTGCCAAGTCTTAGATTTAGCTGATGCTAAATAATAGACACATCAGTTGTGCCACCTGAACAGAAATGCATTTTAATGGAGACATTCAACTGACCCCTTACCGCATTCATATCTTACTCATCCTGCCTGCTGGACGATGTTTAGAGTTAACCTCCTTGGCGGTTAAAAAAGAAGTCAGGGGCGGAAGTCCTAAGCCTGACTCGGGGTAGCCCCCAGCAGTTATGGAGGCACAGCATGGCAGTGTTTCTAACTTACCTCCTCCAGGATCCAGAGGCTGGCAGCCGTTCTTCTTCTGTTCCTTGGAGGCTCCCGATCCCTCGGGCAAGATCGTAGTTTGTCACATGACTACAGATGGCGATCTTACTAAAGGGGTAGAGGGTCACCCGGAGGATGGAAGGAGAATTGCTGTGCTGGATCCATGGGAGAGTAATGGGCAGGGCTGCGGTAGATCTAGCTAGTGGTATGATTTTTTTTCTCCAATGCTTTTAGTGTCTAAAAGCTTGCGAAAAATTTGCACCCTTAATTGGACCACCTCCATCTTGTCAGCTGACAAATCAGCTGATCATTGACATCATCACACAGTCCAAAGTCTTGTTAACCCCTTAAGGGCAATGGTCAGAGAGAAGAACTGTGACACCTTAGTAGCCCAACATTTTTTTGAATGCGGGCATAGGGTGTCACAGTTGAGATGGCTTGTTTTGGACCACGTGCCACCATTATTACTATATTGTATCGTGTGTGGAGTGGTGACCCACAGGGGGATCGTGCAGCGGCTACTTAGACCTGACCAGGTCTAATTCCACAAGATCTCGCCGCAGATTGCTTTTTGTGGATTAACCACTTCGCCATATCTGGACGCATATATCCGTCCAGATAGGCAGTGGTGCTGCAGCCGTGTGGTGCGCGCGATCGGGCGCGCGCCCGCGCGCGCTCCCGCTGCCTCCCGCTACCCCCCCGATCAGTGAATGGGAATATAATTCCCATTCACCGATCTAAATCCCCGGCAGAAATACCGACGCTTTCTCATCAGAGAGCGTGGTATTTCTGCCCCCAGGAAACTTCTTCTCTTCTTTTTAGTTCCTAGATGCGACATCGTTCGCATCTAGGAATTTTTTGAATGTGGCCATCTTGTGGCCAAATAGTAAACTGCACCCACATACCTGTACTGAATAAAAAAATACATTACATTACATCTAAAATTGGCTATTTACCTCCCAAACTAAAATTACCCAAATACAGTTTTGTATTAAAAAAAAGTTAAAAAAATTACAATTAAAAAAAAAAAACTACATAAATAGTTACCTAAGGGTCTGAACTTTTTAAATATACATGTCAAGAGAGTATCTTATTAAATTTTTTAAAATTATAAGCTTGTAAATAGTGATGGACGCAAATTGAAAAAATGCACCTTTATTTCTAAATAAAATATCGGCGCCATAAATTGTGATAGGGATGTAATTTAAATGGTGTAATAAGCGGGACAAATGGGCACATAAAATGCATGGGTTTTAATTACTGTAGCATGTATTAATTTTAAACTATAATGGCCAAAAACTGAGAAATAATGATTTTTTTTCCATTTCTATCTTAATCTTCCTGTTAAAATGTATTTACAGTAAAGTGGCTCTTAGCAAAATGTACTACCTAAAGAAAGCCTAATTAGTGGCGGAAAAAACGAGATATAGATCAATTAATTTTGATAAGTAGCGATAAAGTTAATAGCGAATGAATGGGAGGTGAACATTGCTCGGATGCATACGATTTTCGAAGCTGTAGGCTGAAGTGGTTAAACACTTGTTACCCAAACAGAATATAACACCACCTTCATAAAGGTGCTCAGAGTTCCACAGAATGGCTACTTAGGCACTTTTTTGACTTAAGGAAGTGGGTGTTTAGCTCACAAAACCTAGACCTTTTTGTGCAATAAACTTCTTTTTGAGAATGCAAGCTTAGACTTTCTTCCTAGGTAAGCCACTTCTTAATTTCATGCTACTTTATTATTTTATTGATCATTTTTATACTTCATTGGGCGCCTCCAACCTCATTATCCATTTACCACAAACACCTTGCAAATGCAGTGTCACAAATACCATCATGCCACTGGGGATAGCTACCTAACCAAGGTGCAGGAAATGGTAAGTAAGGCTGCCTAGATGTTACACTCGCCCTCCGAGTACCCGTCGGCATCTCTCTACACGTGCTTGGGAACTTTTGCGGCTTTATCACGATAACCTGGCAGGATTGTGCATCGCGAGTGCGGACACGGAAATTAGTATGCGTGCGCATGCGTAATTGTTGTACGCATGCACAGTTTGCAAAAGAAGCTTGTACACATGCACAGCGTTACTCTGGTGCCACATTCAAACTCCAGAGCTATAAAAGGCCTCCTCGCCCCACTGACTGTGCTAATTATTTTGTTGTATTTCCGGTATTGACCTTGGCTCGTGACTCCGACTATCCTGTCTACTGCCTGTCCTGACCTTTGGCTTCGTACTCTGACCTTGCTGTTTGCTGCGCATCTTGATCCTTGTCTTGTTACCTCGACTTCGCTAATGGCTGCCTGCCCCGACCTCGGCTCTGTTCCTGGACTACGATTATAGTTCCTGTTGCTCCTGAACGATTCCTCAGTGGGGCATCTCCTGTTCTCTGGGGTCTCCTGTGGGGCTATCCCAGGGGTCGTGACCTGGTGGCTACCAGGCAGCTAAAGAGTCTGTTGCCCACTAGGTATAGCAGCCCAACATCCCTTGCGGGGTGCTCTTGTGAAGACCCGTAGCCACTTAGACTCCATGCCCTGGGAGAGCCCACGCTAACCACCTGTGACCCGGTAAACAGAGTCTGCCTGCACCATCATAACACTACAAATCCAACTTACATAGGTTTATTTTGTTAATGTGGCTGGTTTGCCAGAGCATCAGTTCAGCATGTGTGTCCCACCACACCCAACTAATGATACATGTCAAAACCTTGCTTTGACAGGATTCATTCATTCAGTCATTCATTCTATCAAGCATAAAACGAAGGCCAAGCATTGCATAGCTATAGCTTATGTCGATGGTTCCTGTGATTGTATGAACCCCAGTTTCATCTAAAAGACATAAGGAGACCAGGAGCCCAATGGTGCAGAATTGTGTAAGATTCAGAAAAGCAAATTGCTAAGGACGTATATACTCACAAAGGTGGGTTGCAACACCTTGCAACCACAGTCAGAGCAGGTGGGAAATTAACCGTCCCTACTCGGTTTTCCAGGTCTGTGACAGGAATTGAGTGGTCGCACTCCGGAAGTTCTTTAGGACAACTAAAAACTATCACCTCTAAAAGAAATATGACAAGACATTTAAAACAGGGGTGGAGGCGCCCAATGCATAAAAGATAGGCTAATAAGCTGTTTACCTTATAAACAGAGAGGTACAGTAATCTTACCTCTCTGAAAAATTTCACATAAAAATGACAACGCGTTGCGCGGGTGCTTGCCTGCTTCTTCAGGTCAGTAAAAAAAACAGGTGCCTTAACTGCTATGGCTGTGTAGCAAGCATGAGCGCCTTTCTGTCTGTCTTCACAGAGAGGTGCTCATGCTTGCTACACAGCCATAGCAGTTAAGACACCAGTTTTTTTTTTACTGACCTGAAGAAGTGGGCAAGCACCCGCGAAATGCGTTGTCAATTTTATGTGCTGGAATAAAAGTCCTTTTTCAAAAAACTGGTCCAAATTCTCCTCTGTTTATAAGGTTAACAGCGTATTAGCCTTTTATGCATTGGGCGGCTCCACCCCTGTTTTAAGTGTATTGCATAGCTATGCTCATTTCAATCAACAATGAATTGCCTGTCTCCATTTGCTACTGCATTCCCGTCACATCACTATGGGAACAGTTTCAAAGCACACTATTCAAACACAATTTATCAAATATATTGCTACCAGCAAGAGGCACTGTGACCACTGAGATGTGCATGCCTGCATCTTAAAAAAAATCTGTAAAATGATAAATGCAAGAATATTACTTTATTTGACAGGACTTTATTTTACAACATTTGAAGCACATTTAAAGGAGACCATACACTTACCGATTTTCTTCATCAATATCTGGACTATTTGATTATCTGATCGATAGGGAATTGTTTCGGCATTTATTTCTATCGATCCATTTCTGGGTGAAATTGGTCCATTGAGCAGGAAGGGACATTTCGATAGATCGGCGGCAGGTTGCAAGCATGTAGCTAGCAGCATTCAATACAACAGCCGACGAAGCTGCTCTCACCTGTCCACGGCGCGGTTCTGGTCTCTTCTCTCCCCGCTGGCTGCTTCTTCCTCTCTTCACTCCTGAGCCCCGGGGCACCTCGTGACATAACAAATGCTAGAAGCCAAATACAAGAGGCCTCTAGTGGTCACGTAAGGCAGGTACCACAGTGCCCCTAGTGTTTTACCTCTGCATTACATCACACATGCATCCCAGGACTTAGGAGTGAAGAGACAGCAGCCGGCAAGGAGAGCAGAGACCGGTATCTTGCAGTGGATGGGTGAGAGTGCTGCCTTCAGTTATGAGCCTGGGGTGGGGGGAGACTGGGAGACCTGGGTACCTGGCAGGCAGTGCACACACAGATTTACAAAGATTTTATGCTGAAATCAATTAACAATCTGTCAGTAGTGGAAGGATTCGAGCAGATAGACCCTTCTCTGATCAGATAATGATCATGCGCAGAAGACGCCGACCCATCCGAGGGTTGGTGATCTTCAGAGGCTTCCAGCAGGACACAGGAGAACACTGGAGCTGTGGCGAGGGACACACGTGACTTGTAGGGGGCTGGAAAAAGCCCCAGGAAAGTAAAAAAATATATATTTTTAATCGCCTTGTGAGTCCTTTAAGTACGCTATAATTGTAATTTGGAGGGAGTTTGGAGAACTCGCTGCTGACATTTGTGCACATCTGTTTGCAAATGTCAGGTCTTCCACACAGAGGAAAACGTGAATGTATTAAAGGATGAATAATAAAACATATGAAACAACACAGAGTAAAGCTGTCATCTCTGCTCCCGGTGTACGGTTACTCTATTTTCCAGCAGGGATCCTGCATAACTCATGCTGCACGTCAGTGCGGAGCGCAGGGTGAACTTTACCGACCCCCAAAAAAGCTGCTGGAACTTCTCACTGCTGCAGAAAGAGATACACAGAGGACCGACTTTAACTTCCAAACCTACAGAACACACAAACACACTCTGCGGGGAAAAAAATTGATTTTAGTTACTTGAATATCAAAGGAAACAGTGAAGGGCCAAAAAAGGATTACGTGATTGTACTTCGATGGAACAAAATTTCTTAGAAAAAAAAAACATTCACTTCTTGGCTGTAAATTCCAGTGGGGACACTACGGAGTGCATTCACATTTTGTAGGATCACATGGGGACTGGCCGCCTTGTTTTGTTCCAAAACTCCGACCCATAACAATCAATAAAAATGTGTTTTCCTACTTTTTATTATTCATACAGTTCTCATATTTCCTTTTGTGCATAAGTAATATTGTCTGTTTACAAATTATAAGTTTCCAAAGTGTAGTTTATCTTGCCCTAATAGCTGTCATTGCATTTTATTCAAACTGCTTTTTATTATATACTAGCCGACCCGCGTCATAGCATACGCCGCATAAGGGGGTAGAGGGCAGGAAGGGGGTATTGGGCACAGCGGTGGGGACGGAGGTTGGACCCCCCCTCAACTGGGTCCCCCATGTGTGCTCTACCTCCAGCTTAAGCTCAGCAGGACCCCCCCTCACCTTGGTCCCCCATGTGCACACCCCCTCCTGCTTAAGCACAGTAGCAGCCACCACTATTAGTAAGAGGCAGCGGGCGGGGATGACGCACCTCTTCAGTGTTCCATCGTGCGTTCCACTGTCATCACTTCCCGCAATGCCGCACACTGTATTGGTGTAATTTGCCTTTTTAAAACAGAAGGAAATCTGCAATAGTTCAGCTATAAGTGAACATTTGTGGTTACCCACAGTGCACTGCTACTAAATATGAAAATTACCCCTTTTCCCCCTTGGTAAGCCAAGCAAGCATCCAGAGCTGCTGGTGTATAGCAAGCATATAGCTTTAAATTTTACACAGTCATATCAAATCCACATGTAGACAGCCTGTTTCAGACTTTTGGTCCTCATCAGTACAAAGGCAGGGATTGATACAGCTGAGTGAGATAGGGCTTGGACCAGTACAACAGAGTAATCAAGCAGCTCAGGGTGACCCAAACCACTCGTAATGTATAGGGGGAATAAAAGGGACTAAAAAGACCTCCTACTAAAAAAAAGCAAAGCTTGGTGTAATTTGCCTTCCTAAAACAGAAAGAAATATGCAATTACTCAGCTATAAGTGAACATTTGTGATTACCCACAATGCACCGCTACTAAATATGCAAATTATTCATTTTAGTAAGCCAAGCAAGCCTATAGCTTTAAGTTTTACACAGTCATATCAAACCCACATGTGACAGCCTATTTCAAACCTTTGGTTCTCATCACTACATAAGCTATCATTCATAAAGCATTTCTGCATGCGGAAATGCTTAAAACAGCTGACTTTCCCGCACACGTAGCAAAATCTGCATTCATAAAGGCTCCTTCCGCATCAAAAGCTGACATTACTGAGCAGAGCGATAAAGCACCGCCTTGTGCGGTGATTGTTGTAAAAAATTTAGCAAAATGTTAATTCATAAAGATAACCGCAAGCTGTGTGAGGTCGGGAAGTACCGCTCCCTCTGATGTGGCGATAACAATGTTAAGTGAATGGAGACACAGAGACCTCCCAGGCAGCTGCAGTAGAGCGGAAAATGTATCAACTCGGCAGCGTCCATATCTCCGCAAGCCTACCACCAGCCTAGTTCGGGGACTCTCCACACTGCTACCGCACCTGGATACTTTTTTATGAATCAGCAGCCAGAAGTCTAAAACACCGTCAGCAGTGTTTTCCCGCAGTGATCCTCCATACCAACAGCACTTTCATGAATGACAGCCATAGCAGAGATTGATATGGCTGTATGAGATAGGGCTTGGACCAGTACAACAGAGTGACCAAGCAGCTCAGGGTGACCCAAACTTCTAAAAATGTATAGGGGGATAAAAGAGACCAAAAATCCCTCCTACTAAAAAAAGCAAAGCTTGGTGTAATTTTCCTTCTTAAAACAGAAGCAAATCTGCAATAATTCCGCTATAAGTGAACATTTGTGGTTACTCACAATGCACTGCTACTGAATATGCAAATTATCCCTCTTTGCCCTTGGTTTGATATGACACTACTTCTTCTTGCTTGGACCAGCCCCTTCTTCTTGCTTGGACCGGCCCTGGGGGCAGGGCGCTACTTCTTCTTGCTTGAAGGTTGAGGCACTTACTCTATTATATATATAGATTAACATCTTTTAATGAGCTAATCTGAACTGTGTGTGTGTCTGAAGCACAGAGAGCTTTACAGAGAGTTCCCTTTCACTTGTTACACTGTATTTACACACATTGTAACAACATTGGAATGTAAAAAAAGGTACTGTTACCACTAGTTTGGATGCGGATTTGAAGCTTATTAGCAGGACAAAGTGCTTTGTTTAACCATTTCAGTGATGTTCTGCTTAAAAAATGTCTGGGCTAGTAGCTTTCAAGCTGTGAGGAGTCTTTTAGAGCAAAGTAGAAATGCTGGCTTTCAGACCACTGGAGGGGGAGGGGGGGGGGGCTAAATGCCGTTACTCACATACTTTTCTTGCTTGATATACTTTTCCATACTTTCCAGAGAAATCCCGTGTGGAAAAGTTAGTCATGTGACCCAAACAGTCATTAACCCCCTGCACTCTAGACATACTTGCACTGTAGTTCGCTGTATTCAGTTGCAAACATGGAGAATATTAGCTTCCAAAATGGGTTGCACGCAACAGCATTCTCTATGCACCATTTCACTAGCATTGAGTGTCCTAATTCTACTTATACCAGTCAGCAAGCAAGAAAACATGTAATGATCATCAACCTGAGATTCACACTAAGATTCTACCATTACGGGGAAAACATGCATGCACATAAATCAGTCTCATAACTCTAGTCTAGAGAGAGACAAACTGTGCTACTCACACCATTAAATAAATGGTCTGTGCTGGCATAGGGGCAAGAGCTACAGCCTGCAACCAGACCACATACTGCTGCTCAACACATTCTTATCATTTTTAGGTGCAGTTCCTGTGCTGGCCACGAAAAGTTATGCTCTTAAAGAGACTCTGTAACAAAAACTTTAGCCTTATTTCTTCTATCCTATAAGTTCAATAAATACCAGTTCTAATGTGGTCTGGATTACTGCAGCCTTTTCTAGTTGCCCTGTCTCTGTAATAGATCAAATCTTCTTTTCTTGTCAAGCCTTGTCGAGACAAAGAGGAATGCACTCTCTCTGCTGTGATAGGGAGACGTTATGCACACCCCCTGCAGGCTCCCCTGTGTGTGTATGAGTCACAGGCAATGTCTCTGCTCGCAGCCAGCATCTCTTCAAGGCTCGTGGAGCTGAGACATTTCAAACAGCTGTGACTGCAGAGATCTCAGTGCAGAGCTCAGACAAGCAGCTAAGGCAACACATGGGAGTAACATTCCAGCAATCAAGTCACATTTGAGAGGAGCCTCTGCAAACAGGCACCTGCTCTGATGATGTATTTCCTGTTTGGTGGCCATCTTCATTGTTTACAAAAACAATGAATAAAACAGTGATTTTATCATCACCAGGAAAGCAGCGGGAGTGGCACAAATGTCACAGAGGGAGCTAGGAGAAGACAACAAATAAGCTGGTACGTTTATTTATGTAAGATTTTCACAGTACAGATTCTCTTTAAAGGACACATCCAGGGGCAAAAATCAACTTACCTCTGGCTTTCTCCAGCCCCAGGCAGGCGTACTGTGGGTACCTCCCACTCTGGGTCACATGACTAACAGTCTAAAGGGAATTTCTCTGGTATTGTTGGCTGCAATTTGAAAATTGAGTGAATAATGCCTCTGTTCACCTTTAATAATGAAGATCAGAAATCTGGGAGGGTGAGCTAGAGTTACAATCTTCATATTACGTACAATCATGACTTAATGTTAATCTATTTTATTAATATAATATTCCTGCTAATTCGGAGTCGCCTTAAGACGCCTGCTTGTTTAAGCTCATACATATGTTAGATCAGTGGTGTCCTTAAAGTGGAATCAAACTAAGAACTTCCTCTCTGCTCTGAAAGTTTAGCCACAGCATGATAACCTTTATGGGAAAAAAAATCTTCATTACAATTCATGGAAATCCTAAAAAAACCTGAAGTTTCAACTTGGTTTTACTTTGCAGTGAGCACTGAAATATGTAAAGGATACCCAAGGTGAAAGGAATATGGAAGCTGCCATATTTATTTCCTTTTAATCAATACCAGTTGCCTAACTGTCCTGCTGACTCTGTGTCTCTAATACTTTTTAGCCATAGACCCTGAACAAGCATGCAGAAGATCAGGTACTCTGACTCAGCTAACTCAGGTTTTACTGGATTAACTATATGCTTGTTGCAGGGTTTTGACTCAGACACTACTTATGCAAAAGGATCAACAGGGCTGCCAGGCAACTGGCATTGTTTGCAAGGAAATAAATATGGCAGCCTCCATATCCCTCTTACCTTGGTTTCCCTTTAAGCCTCATTATTTCCTGTATGGGGAGAGTTGCCTAGGCAGAACTCCTGCTGTCTATTCACAGATACTGATACAACTAATAAGACAGATATGGCTAAAAAAAACACAGAACAATGAGCAGTACATTTCTTCAGCAACTATATGTGGAATAAATACCTTTCACTGTGTGCTGTGCAAGAGTTTTAATCCATTTTAATGACTGTTGCTTGATTATTAGGGCGACATTGCAGGTAATGAGCTCTACATAGACATGATGATCAACCCTAGCCAAGCAGCATGTACGACACGTGGAGTAGGGAGGGGACAATGAGGAGTGAGCAGCTTCTGGCAGCTGGATAAGTACAAGCACAGTGGGCCCACTCGTCGCTTGCTTGTCATTTGCCTATCTGATTAGATGGATTGCTGAACAGTGAACAGTGGCAGCTGCTAGATTCTCAGCCAAGACAGCCATGATCGCTTCGCACGTTATCTAGCATGTGGCTGGATTTGCCATAAGGCACTGTAGGCACGAGCCTGTGGCCCCTGATGATGGAAAGGCCTCTCACTCTCCTCTCCACTAGTGCCTCCCTCCATATGTAGGGTTCTGAGCAAAGCATAAATGAGAGGTTACTCACCCTGCTCTCTGCATTCCACTGATGAGATCCCCCTTCAGTCAGGGGCAGCTTTAGTTACTTAATACTGAGGTTTCTCTAGCTACCTAATACTTGGTGGCACCTCTAGCTACTTAATACTGAGGATACCTCTGGTTACCTAATACTAAGGGACACCTGTAGCTACCTATGACAGGCAAGGGAATTAAGGGAGAAGTGACAGCTGGGACAGCCAGCACACTTGTGGTGCAGTCCACCAAACGAAGTTGCGATCACAATCCTGCCTCCCCAATAGGAGCCTAGGATTTCCCTGTAAAAAAGCAGGTGATAGTGCAATACTGCCTTTTAAGAAGCACCACGTGAGTCACTTCAATAGTTTGTGTAAATAAAGGCCTCCACCAGGACAATAGGAAAGCAAGGGGGATCTATATACCCCTTCTGTGAGTCTCACTCACCAGATTGCTTCTTGAGTTTTATGCAAACAAGCCCTCCTTCCTGGGCAACAGCAGCAACAGTAAAACACCTTCAAACACAAAGCGGAACTTGCATAGTGTAAAAAAGCTTTAACATGTATTACTAAAATGCTTAAAAGATCTGCGTACCAGATTGATGATCATACAAGCGCTTTCTATGTGTGCCAGCACCGCCGCGGTCGGATCTCCGCTGCACGCCACAGTCCCCGCTCTGATCAATTCCCCCTTCCGTCCTGCGTGACTCCTAGCTCCGCCCTACGCGTTTCGTCGGAGCTAGGAGTCACGCAGGACGGAAGAGGGAATTGATCAGAGCGGGGACTGTGGCGTGCAGCGGAGATCCGACCGCGGCGGTGCTGGCACACATAGAAAGCGCTTGTATGATCATCAATCTGGTACGCAGATCTTTTAAGCATTTTAGTAATACATTTTAAAGCTTTTTTACACTATGCAAGTTCCGCTTTGTGTTTGAAGGTGTTTTACTGTTGCTGCTGTTGCCCAGGAAGGAGGGCTTGTTTGCATAAAACTCAAGAAGCAATCTGGTGAGTGAGACTCACAGAGGGGGCATATAGATCCCCCTTGCTTTCCTATTGTCCTGGTGGAGGCCTTTATTTACACAAACTATTGAAGTGACTCACGTGGTGCTTCTTAAAAGGCAGTATTGCACTATCACCTGCTTTTTTACAGGGAAATCCTAGGCTCCTATTGGGGAGGCAGGATTGTGATCGCAACTTCGTTTGGTGGACTGGAATTTGTTGGAGAGTGTGTGTACTCGGTTGAAGTCTGCGGATCCCCAATACAATAATTGGTGACATTGGTGCAAATTTATATATTTATACTTATATTACTGTGGAGCGCTGTCCTTTTCTCCTCACCTGGGAGTGATCCACACTTGTGGTGCAGTTTGGAGGTTTGGAGGTTCATGGAGGGCAAAATCTCGGTTGCCAGGACATCTGTGCCTAGAGGCTCCAGAGAGGTAAGTCCTGTGTACGAGGCTTTGATCTCCAGCCACAAATCTTTTATTTTTAAAGAGAATCTGTACTGTCCGCTTTGTACAATAAAAAACATAGATAACATAGTTGAACACAAAATGCAGTTTTAAATGATGGTTTTTATTATTTAGTAAGAAAAAAAACTCAAAATCTACATGGCCCTGTGTGAAAAAGTGATTGCCCCCCTTGTTAAAAAATAACGTAACGGTGGTTTATCACACCTGAGTTCAATTTCTGTAGTCACCCCCAGGCCTGATTACTGCCACACCTGTTTCAATCAAGAAATCACGTAAATAGGAGCTATCTGACACAGAGAAGTAGACCAAAAGCACCTCAAAAGCTAGACATCATGCCAAGATCCAAAAAAATTCAGGAACAAATGAGAACAAAAGTACTGTAATTGAGATCTATCAGTCTGGTAAAGGTTATAAAGCCATTTCTAAAGCTTTGGGACTCCAGCCAACCACAGTGAGAGCCATTATCCACAAATGGCAAAAACACGGAACAGTGATGAACCTTCCCAGGAGTGGCCGGCCGACCAATATTACCCCAAGAGCGCAGAGAAAACTCATCCGAGAGGCTACAAAACACCCAAGGACAACATCTAAAGAACTGCAGGCCTTACTTGCCTCAATTAAGGTCAGTGTTCACGACTCCACCATAAGAAAGAGACTGGGCAAAAACGGTCTGCATGGCAGATATCCAAGGCGCAAACCACTTTTAAGCAAAAAGAACATTAAGGCTCGTCTCAATTTTGCTAAAAAAACATCTCAATGATTGCCAAGACTTTGGGGAAAATACCTTGTGGACCGACAAGACAAAAGTTGAACTTTTTGGAAGGTGCGTGTCCCGTTACATCTGCTGTAGAAGTAACACAGCAATTCAGCAAAAGAACATCATACCAACAGTAAAATATGGTGGTGGTAGTGTGATGGTCTGGGGTTGTTTTGCTGCTTCAAGACCTGGAAGGCTTGCTGTGATAGAGAGAACCATGAATTCTACTGTCTACCAAAAAATCCTGAAGGAGAAAGTCTGGCCATCTGTTCGTCAACTCAAGCTGAAGCGATCTTGGGTGCTGCAGCAGGGCAATGACCCAAAACACACCAGCAAATCCACCTCTGAATGGCTGAAGAAAAACACAATGAAGACTTTGGAGTGGCCTAGTCAAAGTCCAGACCTGAATCCTATTGAGATGTTGTGGCATGACCTTAAAAAGGCGGTTCATGCTAGAAAACCCTCAAATAAAGCTGAATTACAACAATTCTGCAAAGATGAGTGGGCCAAAATTCCTCCAGAGCGCTGTAAAAGACTTGTTGCAAGTTATCACAAACGCTTGATTGCAGTTATTGCTGCTAAGGGTGGCCCAACCAGTTATTAGGTTCAGGGGGCAACTTCTTTTTCACACAGGGCCATGTAGGTTTTTAGTTTTTTTTTCTTACTAAATAATACAAACCATCATTTAAAACTGCATTTTGTGTTCAATTATGTTATCTGTGACTAACAGTTAACGGTTTTTGATGTGCAGAAACATTTAAGTGTGACAAACATGCAAAAGAACAAGAAATCAGGAAGGGGGCAAATAGTTTTTCACACCACTGTATATATATATATATATATATATATATATATATATATATATATATATATATATATATATATATATATATATCAATCAATCATGTTACAGTATACTAGTTTTTATTACATAGTGAATTATCTGCACTCCAGTCAGGGATTCTCACAGTTTCTAAGCATGGGCAGTTCCCTTCCCCCACAGACAAGCTGAAATTAAGAGCAGAGACCTGTCTGTGAGGGATAAACAAAGCACACACACAGAGCCTGCAGGAGGCGTGCATAACTTCTCCCTATCACAGCAGAGGCAGTGCATTCCTCTCTGGGTAAACAAAGCTTGACAAAGAAAAGAAGATTAGATATATTACAGAGACTTTGCAACGAGAAAAGAAGGCTGCAGTAATCCAGACCACATTAGAACAGGTATAGGAACTTATAGCATAGAAGAAATAAGGCTGAACATTTTGTTACAGAGTCTCTTTAAGGGGGTCAAAGGTGACAATAGCAGAAAGGTGGTAAAGAAAAATAAGAAGGATCGGGGAACAGAAGTGTGCTGGAGCATTGAGGATTAGAGATGGGCCGAACGGTTCGCCGGCGAACGGTTCCCGGCGAACTTCGGTGGTTCGCGTTCGGCTCCCGCAGGCGAACGTTTCCGGAAGTTCGGTTCGCCCCACAATGCACTATGAGGGTCAACTTTGACCCTCTACATCACAGTCAGCAGGCCCAGTGTAGCCAATTAGGCTACACTAGCCCCTGGAGCCCCACCCCCCCTTATATAAGGCAGGCAGCGGCGGCCATTACGGCCACTCGTGTGCCTGCATTAGAGAGAGTAGGGCGAGCTGCTGTCTGTCTCTCATAGGGAAAGATTAGTTAGGCTTAGCTTGTTCCTGGCTGCATACCTGTTCTGTTCAGTGAGCCCACTGCATACCTGTTCAGTGATCCTGCCACTGCATACCTGTTCTGTGAACCCACCCACCACTGCATACCTGTTCAGTGATCCTGCCACTGCATACCTGTTCTGTGAACCCACCCACCACTGCATACCTGTTCTGTGAACCCACCCACCACTGCATACCTGTTCTGTGAACCCACCCACCACTGCATACCTGTTCAGTGATCCTGCCACTGCATACCTGTTCTGTGAACCCACCCACCACTGCATACCTGTTCAGTGACCCTGCCACTGCATACCTGTTCTGTGAACCCACCCACCACTGCATACCTGTTCAGTGATCCTGCCACTGCATACCTGTTCTGTGAACCCACCCACCACTGCATACCTGTTCTGTGAACCCACCCACCACTGCATACCTGTTCAGTGATCCTGCCACTGCATACCTGTTCTGTGAACCCACCCACCACTGCATACCTGTTCAGTGATCCTGCCACTGCATACCTGTTCTATGAACCCACCCACCACTGCATACCTGTTCAGTGATCCTGCCACTGCATACCTGTTCTGTGAACCCACCCACCACTGCATACCTGTTCTGTGAACCCACCCACCACTGCATACCTGTTCAGTGACCCTGCCACTGCATACCTGTTCTGTGAACCCACCCACCACTGCATACCTGTTCTGTTCAGTGAACAGTTTGGTGTGTCAGTGTGAAGCAGTACCTTAATTACACTACCTGATTGATGTATACACATGCAAGATGTTTTAAAGCACTTTAGGCCTGTCATTTAGCATTCAATGTGATTTCTGCCCTTAAAACGCTGCTTTGCGTCAAATCCAGATTTTTCCTGGGGACTTTTGGCGTGTATCCCACTCCGCCATGCCCCCCTCCAGGTGTTAGACCCCTTGAAACATCTTTTCCATCACTTTTGTGGCCAGCATAATTATTTTTTTTTCTCAAAGTTCGCATCCCCATTGAAGTCTATTGCGGTTCGCGAACTTTACCGCGAACCGAACCTTCCGCGGAAGTTCGCGAACCCGGTTCGCGAACCTAAAATCGGAGGTTCGGCCCAACTCTATTGAGGATAGGAAGGAAAGAGTCATTCATACAAAGCCTTTCTAGAACATTTGTTCATCTGACCGGACAGCAGGAGGTGCTCAGCATCTTGCAGTGCAGTGCTCTCCTGAGTTTATTATGATAAATATATTGTGAATCCGAGCTTCACTTACTAAACAAATATCCTGTGAGTGCCCCTATTTCACAATATAACTAATATTGCAGCTGCTGTCCCTTCTGTTAGTGCTATAATATGACCTGCTGTGTAATCACTACTGAGATCTACTGAAATGCACATCTGACTCAGCATGGTGGCGCAGTGGAGAGCGCTGGAAATACAATGATTTATATAGTAAATGAAGAGAACTCTGTTCCTGGTGGGAACCATGTCTTTTGCCCACAGTTTGAGGCTAAATCCTGATGTCATTTATGCCCTTAACTTTTTTCTTTTCTCCTCCAATCGCTGAGTCACCTCAGCCTTGCTTGTAAACACAAGTGAGCAGAGGATCGTGTTTCAGATATGCAGCTAGGCAGGGAAATAAATGGGAGGGGAGGAATATATTATAGATAAAATCAACCCCCAGCATGCAACTGTTTGGCACTGACTGTTAAAGGGCAAGTGCTCCTAATGTAAACTCCAAATCATACCAGCAGAAAAAGTTTTGAAAGTTTTGTATGCAGGATTAGCATCTTTATCACTTAATACACTCAGATCGGTGGCTGTTGAAATTTGATTTTTATGGTGACAATCCCGCTTTAAAAGCAAACCGGAAGCAAAAATAAACTAATGAAATAGTGAAATGTATTTCTAGTACAGATAACAAATAGAACATTAGAAGCAGAGGAAAGCAGAGAAAAAGCCTCATATTGTTTTCCAGTACATGAAGAGTTAAAAAAAGGTCTTATCTATGCAAAAGATCTTCAACCAGGTTAAATAGAGTCCTTTTTTTCTGAAGCATTTAAACAGTCAAGAAACAGTGAGAGACAGCTTGAGATAAGGTTTTACTGCAGGGATGTTCAAAGGGCCATTATTTCTGCTTTGTTTTATAGCTTAAAATACAGCGTGTGGTTTTAAAACTGCAACTGTGACAAAATGATGCCATATTATAAAAACAAAAAAAGCTATAAAACGGAAAATAAAAATATGAGACTTTTTTTTTTTGCTACTAATGTTCTATTCATTATCCGTCCTACACATACAACTCATTATATCATAAGAGTTTTTCGCTTCAGGTTTGCTGTAATGACATACTTGCTTTCAACCAAGATCTTAGTGCAGTACTGCGAGTTTCCAGTAGGCAATCATTTGTTTGTTCCAACAGTAAGTATTCTGCATTGAAGTTCGCACAGTTCGTCTGGTGCCATGGAGTGTGCCATCCCAATGCATTGATTACTGACGCACCACCATGCAATATATATAATAGCAAACCTTATTTATCAAGTACTGAGACAAAGACACAGCATGTAATTTTATCTTGCTATTAGAGGAGGACCCATTGAATATGTAAAATCAGGGACGGCGCTACCATAGAGGCAAAGAAGGCAATTGCTCCAGGGCCCTAGAGCTTGTAGGGGCCCCCAGTGGCTGCAAGAGGAAAAACATTTTTTTCAAAAAGACCTTATAGTTTTTGAGAAAATCGATTTTAAAGTTTCAAAGGAAAAAAATACACATTTAAAAACCCGCCGATTTAACGGTTAATATCAAATCCACCTTAAATGCTAGAAACCCTAAATTTGCAGGATATGTTAAGGAGATCATTGGGAATAAGAGGAAGAAAAACAATTTTTCAAAAAAACCTTATAGTTTTTGAGAAAATCGATTTTAAAGTTTCGAAGTAACAAAGTATACTTTTAAATGCCGTAAATGTCACTTTTAGTAGAATACCTAACGGTAGTGTAATTTTACATGCATCAAAAGAAAGAGCAATGAATTTCCTGACGGGGTTTCCAGGGGGTCCATACGCAGTACGTATGAACCTCCTGGAAACCTCGCCGCAGCGCTTTGGCCAGGGATCGCTATACAGCCGCAATATGGCTGTATGAAGATCCCTGGCATTTTTTCCTATTTTTCCCCAATTTTTTTTCTTATGTTTAGAGTGTGGGGATTTTTTTTTTAATTATGTGGGGTCCCCCCTCCTGAAACTTTTTAACCCCTTGTCCCCCATGCAGGCTGGGGTAGCCAGAATGTGGAGCTCCGACCGATTGGGGCTTCACACCCTGACTAAACCAGCTGCAAAAAAGGTCCCTTAATGAAACCGGCCCTGTGTACTATAAACTGAAAGTCCGTTTTAGGTATAGGAACTGAATGCATTTGAATGCTTTAAAGCGGACCTAAACTCTTAACTTCCTCTCTGCTCTAAAAGATAAGCAGCAGCATAAAGAAAAACATTTCTTTGTTACAGCTGATACGAATCTACAGTGTGTCTACCTGTTGCTTTCATGGAAACAGATAAAGGGTTAACATCCTGTGTTTAAAAATTAACTGTGTCTGCATAATTTCTGTGCTGACACAGCTGAGAGATCACATTACACTTGTGATTAATTCAAGATGAGAGGGAATCAGACAGACTGTCCTCTCTAAAAACACACACGGTGCATTTCTCTCTGTTGTCCTTGTGTCCTGGACAAGAGTTCAGGTCTACTTTAACGTTTATGTTCGCTCTGGTATGCTTAGCGCAACATAATGTCCCGACCTGCACGATTTTTCCGCTTAAGTAGATGCATTTCCCATAGAAGCCTTCTATGGTGGAAACGCATTTACTCCGAGCAACCAAACGTACCCCAACGGACCACCAGAGCAGATCTTGTAGCTCTTGTACTGTCCACAAACTAATCATTTGAGATCAGGCCTGACCTGAGCCTAACACATTTTGCAGTCAGTGTTTCCTACTCATCTCTTTAAAACCGCTATTGTGGGGGGCCGGCGCAGGGCAGGACGGCTGCTGGCGGCTTGCAGAAGCCCCAGGTAAGTGATACAGTGTGTTTGAAACGTATTCAAAGTTCCGCTTTAATAATTGACACATCTGAATTTTACATCTTATGGCTAGTTCAATGCAGTTTAGGTGCTATTATATGTAATTAACCATGTGGTCTGCATAACTTTGACTTGTCAGCAATTAAATGGATGAGTTGGCAGCCCCTGACCCCATGTTTTTACATATCCACTGTACATCTGCATAATCACCACTAGCACTCATAGTCTTCTGCCATAAAGTCATTTGCTAAATTGTCAGTTCATACTGTACATGTCCGCCTTCCACTGAGATGTCTGTAAACTGTGTAAGTAAAGTCAGTTCCCACATGAGATTATCTCACTCCAGCCCATTCCTGTGGTATTCCTCTCTCTGCTGGTGATGGATTAGCTACTGCCAATGACTCATATGATCCATAACTGCAAAGAACTGAAATGGAGCAAAATGCAATTATTCCCAGCCAGGGTATGATCTGCAAATGCAAAGCAGCTTAAAGAGAACCAGAGACGAAGCACCCTCATGTATTTTACTACATTTATCAGTGGGAACATGACAGTAAACACCTACCCTGCTTTTAGTTTCATTCTTATCTGCTTAATTAGTCTGTTATCAGCTGTGATAAGAATCCCCGACTGAGCCTTCAGTCTAGGTTTGACCTGGAATCATTATAGCTGAGTCACTCTTCTGTGGCTCAGCTTTGCTGCTTTGCATACTGAGAGCTCTGATGACATGGGAGGGGCTGCTGCTGCTGAGAGAGAAGCTCTGAAACAGACAAGTGTGGCTGCAATATGATCTGTGTGCTCTGTGTGCACTCTGCATAGATAATGATGATGACTGCAGTTTCATTCCTATGAGAGACACTTCCTACAGGCAGCTGCACATCATACCAAAATGAAAGCACACAGATGAAAGGCTGCAGAAGCCTTTCTCATATAGCCTAGACAGCACATCCAGAACAACTCATAACCCGGAAGCAGAAGGGATATCAGCCGGCGGCCATATTGGATTTTTCCTGGAGCAATAATGGATAAAAAACACTATAAAAGCACACCAGAGCGGCGAAATTATCAGGTAGAGCATTTATTCTTTACAAGCTATCAACTGATATGTTTATTTTGTGTGAAACGTTCATCTCTGGTTCCCTTTAAAGGGACCCTGAGTAGACCCTTAAACTGAAAATCTGCGTTACATGGGGTCTCCTCCAGCCCTCCGTAGTTCGCGAGCTCCCTTTGTGTCCTCTCGGTCCCCTCCGTGGTCCCGCTGGCGGCCCTGTTAACCTGGCAACTTCGGGCGAAGTAGTTCACAACTGCGCATGCGCAGGAGACTTACGGTGATGTGCGCTTGCCAGCTGCATGGACAGGCCACATGTGTGCAGTTGAGCATGAGCACATCTTCGCCAGAAGTTGCCAGGCTAACAGGGCCGCTAGCAGGACCATGAGGGGGGGAAGGGGGGAAGCCAAAGGACACCGAGGGACCTTGGCGGGCTACAGGGAACTGGAGGAAGCCCCAGGTAAATGCAGATTTTCATTTTAAGGGACTGCTAGGGTCCTCTTTAACCAACAAGAAGACTTGTTTAGAGGCCGAGTGTACATGTTAATAGGAAGCTTTGTACAAGAAAATATTTGATTTGATTTCTGCAGATCTATATTACATCATACCGAAGGCTCACAAGTAATTACTGTTCAGTTTTTCTTGCTTATGTCTTGCGCTTGTGCAATCTCATTACTCCCCCTTGTACCAGTTCCTTAATCGTGTTGTTCATATCAAACTTCATTACCTGCCACGATGAATGCTTCCAGTAACTGTCAGGTGTGTGCCTGTTGGGCAACAGAGATAAGCTGTACAGGATGAACAGACAAGGGAAATGTGGAGTAAACTAGAATTCCCGAGATTTGCAGGCCACTGGAAGAACCTTTTTGTGATCAATTAAAAAAAAAAAAAACAGGCAGAATCTTGATATCAGAGGCCGGGTTGAGGAAACTGAAGATCGATGAGGAATCCTGAAAATCAGTGTACGTAAGAATGGTGAGCTTAAATCCATCACACAGCTAGATAAAAGTGCTTTTGAACCAATCACCTGATAAAACGTGCAATTACACTTAACCTCCTTGGCGGTATGAAAAATACCGCCAGGAGGGAGCGCAGCAGTTTTTAAAAAAAATAATTTTTTTTTATCATGTAGCGAGCCGAGGGCTCGCTACATGATAGCCGCTGCTGAGCGGCATCCCCCCGCCCGCTTCGATCGCCTTCGGCGATCTCCGATCAGGAAATCCCGTTCATAGAACGGGATTTCCTGGAGGGCTTCCCCCGTCGCCATGGCGACGGGGCGGGATGACGTCACCGACGTCGGGACGTCATTGGGAGTCCCGGGCCACCCCTCGGCGCTGCCTGGCACTGATTGGCCAGGCAGCGCTGGGGTCTGGGGGGGGGGGGCCGCGCGCCGCAGCAGATAGCAGCGATCGAGCGGGGGCCGGCGGCGATCAGAGTGCTGGCGCAGCTAGCAAAGTGCTAGCTGCGTCCAGCAAAAAAAAAATTATGAAAATCGGCCCAGCAGGGCCTGAGCGGCACCCTCCGGCGGCTTACCCCGTGTCACACACGGGGTTACCGCCAAGGAGGTTAACCAATCTCTCCCTTACATACAGTTTTATGAAATAGTCAGGGCCAGTTCATGCTCAGTGGCAAAGATAACACAGGCCCAGGGCCCCAAGCCGGCTGCTACACATCGTATTACCTTACCTTCCATCCTGAGCACACCAACACACTTAAAGGGACTCCGAGCAGTGCAGAAACTATGGAAAGATGCATATCATTTTAAAGCTCTCTTTCTCCTCTTTCCAATGATATATAAACCGCCACCCTACGCCTTTTAGTTTTCGCTATTTTCGCGATTGAAATTGCCGCGGCCGCGATTTCGATTGCGAAAATAGAGAAAACTAAAAGGCGTAGGGCGGTGGTTTATATATCATTGGAAAGAGGAGAAAGAGAGCTTTAAAATGATATGCATCTTTCCATAGTTACATTGTATTACACAGGGCGACTTTTTCTCAAAGTCAGCAGCTCCATTCAGCAGAAAAAGTCGCCCTGTGTAATACAATGTAACTATGCAAAGATGGATATAATTTTAAAGCTCTATTTCTCCTCTTTCTGGCGACACCTAAATCGTTGCCCTACGCCTTATAGTTTTCTCTATTTTCGCGATCGAAATCGCGGCTGCGGCAATTTCAATTGCGAAAATAGTGAAAGCTAAAAGGCGTAGGGCGGCGGTTTATATATCATTGGAAAGAGGAGAAAGAGAGCTTTAAAATGATATGCACCTTTCCATAGTTTCTGCACTGCTCGGAGTCCCTTTAAGTATACCTGTCCCAGCATGTACTCTTAAAATATAATAATTTAATATACCCATACACGGTACAATAAAAACATTCAATTTTCCCATTTGTTCGACCAAAACAATCGAATTGAATGAAAGTTTAAATTAATCTTTGTTTCGATCAAGAAAAAGGATCGATTATCCCGTTTTTTCAATAAAAATCCAATCGGACATGTTGGAAAATCGATCTAACGGGATAATCGAACAAAATTATCTACTTGAAAAAAACACGAAAAAATTGTACCATGTATGGGCACCATAACATTTAAACTTTAAGACTACCTCAATACACTAGCAGCCCCAGTCAGAGCTGTTAATAAAAGTGCGGACAGAAATGGGAGCGAGTTAAATAGTGGGCGCCGGCGCCACCTGCTACGCTTTCAGCGGCTGGCTCTGATTAAATTTTTTATTAACATTTTATTGATAGCAATTTATCATTTTATCGGAGGCTTAGGGTTAGGCACCATCGGGGGGGTATTAGGTTTAGGCACCACCAGGGGGGTCTTAGGGTTAGGCATCACAAGGAGGGGTCTTAGGGTTAGGCACCACTACAGGGGGGGGTTCTGTGGAAGAGTAGCGAGAGGTTAGGTTATGGTGAAATATCTGCAAATATTGCCAATATTTCACAATATGAATCAGGTACTGTATATTCTGGTGTATAAGACTACTTTTTAACCCTTGAAAATCATCTGAAAAGTCAGGGGTCGCCTTATACGCCGGGTGTCATTGATGCCGGGTGATACCCCCTATCCTGTTACCGATCACTCTGCTGAGGACTGTAGTGAAGCAGCACAGGCGCACTTGTGTGAGATCTGAGAGGCAGAAAAGAAGGTAAACAGGATACAAGGGTGGGTCAGAAGGGAGAAAGAGGCGTGTTTTATGGGCACAGTGCAATCTATTCTTCCATACCGCTCTGATAAACAGGGAGACAGGAAGAGCTGACCAATCCACTTAGGGAGAGGGAGAGTTGACCAATCCAAGCAGTCAATCGCCTGTATACTGTTATATACTGGTTACCACATACTGTACAGCACCAGTATCTGTTCATACATAGCACCAGTATATGATGTTTTTTTAATTTTTTTTTGGTGTGCATTGGAAGAGGGGGGTAGTCTTATATGGCGAGTATATCCCAAACTCTATATTTTAAGCGGAAAGGTTGGGAGGTCGTCTTATACGCCCAGTCATCTTATACGCTGGAATATACGGTAATTAAATTGTTTATTACCATTTGCACCTAAATTAGCACGCAACTTTTTTAAGAGTATGCGCCGTACTTCCTGTTTCTTTGTGTATTGGAATGTAACATTGATGTTTTGCTGACAAATGCACAGAAGCACGCAAATATGGGTGAATGTCCTCATACACTTGATGGGGACTGAATTCCCATAAGTCGTAGTGAAGCTTACAAGATTTTGCGCACAAATACAGCTTTTGTTTCTTATGCTTTCAGTTCCACTAGGGGGAGCTCTAACCCTCCCATTCTAAATAAGTATTACCTGTTCTGTATCTCGGTTATGAATGTGCATTGGATGTCTCAGAAGGCTGCAGAAAAATTATTAGTATTTTAATTAGAAACACGCAGTTCCAAACGGATTTGTGGCAATACCCATAGTTCATAATTTGTTCTGGCTTTGCTCTGCTACCTCAGATGTGTTTCATTTCAGGCTGAGATTTGTGCTGGTTTGCAGCACTGGGATGCCGTGTGTTATTCCCGGCAGGGATATCATAGCATATAATGGGCCTGATTCACAAAGCGGTGCTAACAGTTAGCACGCTAGTGAAAAGCCCTTTATCACGCCTAAACTCAGTTTAGTCATGATAAGTTTAGGTGTGATAAGTTTAGGTGTGATAAGTTTAGGCATGATAAGTTTAGGTGTGATAAGTTTTTAGGCGTGATAAGTTTAAGCGCCAACTGGGTTAGCACTGCAGTGCACAGCTGATCAAAAGTTTTGCGCTAGCAAAGTCTGGTGCACTTTGCATAGAGTTTAATGGCGCTGCTTTGCGTGCGGGACTTTGTGCGCGATCTAAACTTATCTAAACTTATCATGCCTAAACTTATCATGCCTAAACTTATCATGCCTAAACTTATCATGCCTAAACTGAGTTTAGGCATGATAAAAATGGTTATCACGCTTAGGGCTCGATTCACAAAGCGGTGCTAACCCAGTTAGAGACTTTAGGCATGATAACCATTGCACCACGCTGGTGAAAAGCCAGTTTAGGCGTGATAAGTTTAGGTGTGATAAGTTTAGGTGTGATAAGTTTAGGCATGCTAAGTTTAGATAAGTTTATATCGCTTGCAAAGTCCCGCACGCAAAGCAGCGCCATTAAACTTTATACGAAGTGCACCAGTCTTTGCTAGCGTAAAACTTTTGATCAGCTGTGCACTGCGGTGCTAACGCAGTTGGCGCTTAAACTTATCACACCTAAACTTATCACACCTAAACTTATCATGCCTAAACTTATCACACCTAAACTTATCACACCTAAACTTATCATGCTTAAACTGAGTTTAGGCATGATAAAGGGCTTTTCACCAGGGTGCTAACTGTTAGCACCGCTTTGTGAATCAGGCCCCTAAAGTCTTTAACTGGGTTATCACCGCTTTGTGAATCGAGCCCAATGTGTATGTTCTTTTCTGTGTCCGCCGGGTTCAATACTTGTTTTCTGCACACCATGGGCTCGATTCACAAAGCGGTGCTAACCCAGTTAGAGACTTTAGGCGTGATAACCATTGCACCACGCTGGTGAAAAGCCAGTTTAGGTGTGATAAGTTTAGATAAGTGTAGATAGCACGCAAAGTCCCGCACGCAAAGCAGCGCCATTAAACTCTATGCAAAGTGCACCAGACTTTGCTAGCGCAAAACTTTCGATCAGCTGTGCACTGCGGTGCTAACGCAGTTGGGGCTCGATTCACAAAGCGGTGCTAACCTAGTTAGAGACTTTAGGCATGATAACCATTGCACCACTCTGGTGAAAAGCCAGTTTAGGGGCTCGATTCACAAAGCGGTGCTAACCCAGTTAGCATGCCTAAAAGACTTTAGGCATGATAACCTTTGCACCACACCGGTGAAAAGCCAGTTTAGGCGTGATAAGTTTAGGCATGATAAGTTTAGGTGTGATAAGTTTAGGCATGCTAAGTTTAGATAAGTTTAGATCGCTTGCAAAGTCCCGCACGCAAAGCAGCGCCATTAAACTTTATACGAAGTGCACCAGTCTTTGCTAGCGTAAAACTTTTGATCAGCTGTGCACTGCGGTGCTAACACAGTTGGCGCTTATACTTATCACACCTATGGGCGACTTCAACTTTCCAGACATTGGGCTCGATTCACAAAGCGGTGATAACCCAGTTAAAGACTTTAGGCGTGATAACCATTTTTATCATGCCTAAACTCAGTTTAGGCATGATAAGTTTAGGCATGATAAGTTTAGGCATGCTAAGTTTAGATAAGTTTAGATCGAACGCAAAGGGCTCGATTCACAAAGCGGTGCTAACCCAGTTAGCATGCCTAAAAGACTTTAGGCATGATAACCATTGCACCATGCTGGTGAAAAGCTAGTTTAGGCGTGATAAGTTTAGGTGTGATAAGTTTAGGTGTGATAAGTTTAGGCATGCTAAGTTTAGATAAGTTTAGATCGCTTGCAAAGTCCCACACGCAAAGCAGCGCCATTAAACTTTATACAAAGTGCACCAGTCTTTGCTAGCGTAAAACTTTTGATCAGCTGTGCACTGCGGTGCTAACGCAGTTGGCTCTTAAACTTAGCATGCCTAAACTTATCACACCTAAACTTATCATGCCTAAACTTATCAAACCTAAACTTATCACACCTAAACTTATCATGCCTAAACTGAGTTTAGGCATGATAAAGGGCTTTTCACCAGGGTGCTAACTGTTAGCACCGCTTTGTGAATCAAGCCCAAAGTCCCGCACGCAAAGCAGCACCATTAAACTCTATGCAAAGTGCACCAGACTTTGCTAGCGCAAAACTTTTGATCAGCTGTGCACTGCGGTGCTAACCCAGTTGGTACTTAAACTTATCACACCTAAAAACTTATCACACCTAAACTTATCACACCTAAACTTATCATGCCTAAACAGAGTTTAGGCGTGATAAAGGGCTTTTCACCACGGTGCTAACTGTTAGCACCGCTTTGTGAATCAGGCCCATTGACTGGGGTATTGAGGCTACCCATTCTGGTAAAAGCAGCAGATTTCTGGCAGCACTACAGGACAATTACTTGACTCAAATGGTAACGGAACCAACAAGGGGGAATGCGTTACTGGATCTGATCATTTCGAATAGACCAGATAATGTAACAAATGTGCAGGTTCAAGAACATTTGGGAAATAGTGATCACAACATGATAACGTTTGATCTGGTGACTGATAGGCCACGGGGCAGCGGGACCACTAAAACTATGAATTTTAGAAAAGCAAAGTTCAATCAAATTAGGCAGGCACTAAGTTTGGTGAACTGGGATAATGTACTACAAGGGGACGACACTGAAGGGAAATGGCAAGCTTTTAAACGTATTCTCAATCAATATTGTAGTATGTATATCCCATATGGAAACAAAATGTCTAGGAATAAAAAAAGGCCTCTATGGATGAATAGAAAGGTTAGAGATAAAATGAAGAGGAAAAAGAATGCCTATAAGGTCCTAAAACAGGAGGGGTCCGAGGCTGCACTCAGCAATTACAAGGAGTGCAATAAAAATTGTAAAAAAGAAATTAGGCTGGCAAAGATCGAAGCTGAAAATCAAATCGCTAGGGATATCAAATCTAACCCAAAAAAGTTTTACAAGTACCGTATTTTCCGCCGTATAAGACGCACTTTTTCTCCCCAAAAAATGGGGAGAAAAAGTCCCTGCGTCTTATACGGCAAAGGCAGGGAATCCCCAACTTGCGAACGCCCGCCGCTATAAACCGCCGCCCCGCCGCCATTGGGGATTCCCTGCCTGTGTGGGCAATCACTGTGCCTGGCTCCCCCGCGTGCCTTAGCGTTTCCCCTCTATTTACCTCCTGCCCCCCTCCATGTGCGCATCTCCCCCCCCCCGTGTCTCCGATGTGCCCGATGTAAATATTTCCCCCCTCCGGGTCTGCAGCTACAGCGGCTTACCTAATACATGCCGCCGCGAAGTCTGCAGACAGCCGGCTACTCCATATGTTTCCTCTACTGCGCGGCCTGTACTGATTGCGTCATCAGTAGCCGCGCAGTAGAGGAAACATATGGAGTAGCCGGCTGTCTGCAGACTTCGCGGCGGCATGTATTAGGTAAGCCGCTGTAGCTACAGACCCGGAGGGGGGAAATATTTACATCGGGCACATCGGGCACATCGGAGACACGGGGGGGGGGGAACGGGAAGATGCGCACATGGAGGGGGGCAGGAGGTAAATAGAGGGGAAACGCTAAGGCACGCGGGGGAGCCAGGCACAGTGATTGCCCACACAGGGGGGAAGGATTTACAGCGGGCATATCTGAGACGCGGGGGGCGGGTTGAGATGCGCACATGGAGGGAGGAAAATAGAGGGGAAAAGCTGAGGCATGCGGGGAGGCAGTCAAAGAATGACACGTGGGGGAGCCAGGACACAGGAGGACACATGGAGCCAGCCAGGACACATGGAGCCAGTCAGGACACATGGAGCCAGTCAGGACACATGGAGCCAGCCAGGACACATGGAGCCAGCCAGGACACATGGAGCCAGCCAGGACACATGGAGCCAGTCAGGACACATGGAGCCAGCCAGGACACATGGAGCCAGCCAGGACACATGGAGCCAGCCAGGACACATGGAGCCAGCCAGGACACATGGAGCCAGCCAGGACACATGGAGCCAGCCAGGACACATGGAGCCAGCCAGGACACATGGAGCCAGTTAAGACACATGGAGACAGCCAGGACACATGGAGACAGGACACAGGAGGACACATGGAGACAGGACACAGGAGGACACATGGAGCCAGCCAGGACACATGGAGCCAGTCAGGACACATGGAGCCAGCCAGGACACATGGAGCCAGCCAGGACACATGGAGCCAGCCAGGACACATGGAGCCAGCCAGGACACATGGAGCCAGCCAGGACACATGGAGCCAGTTAAGACACATGGAGCCAGCCAGGACACATGGAGACAGGACACAGGAGGACACATGGAGACAGGACACAGGAGGACACATGGAGCCAGCCAGGACACAGGAGGACACATGGAGCCAGCCAGGACACAGGAGGACACATGGAGCCAGGACACAGGAGGACACATGTGGAAGACAGGACACATGGGGAGAAGGGGCACACAGGACACATGGGGGAGAGGACACAGGAGGACACATGTGGGAGATGGCACACAGAAGGACAGATGGGGCACACAGGTGGAGAGATAAGGTACACGGGAGGACACAACATGTACAAAGACGCTCCTGGAATATAGACGCACCAGATTTAATATATATATTTTTTCCCAGGTTTTTGCCCTCTAAACTTGGGTGCGTCTTATATTCCGGAGCGTCTTATACGGCGCGAAATACGGTACATCAACTCTAAAAAAAGAAAGGTTGACTGTATAGGACTCCTAAAGGATGAAGGTGGAAACTCAATGGTGGATGACCAAGGTAAGGCAGAGTTATTAAATGCTTTCTTTGCTTCTGTCTTTACAAAGGAAACAGCACTGTTGCAAATTACAGAGGCGGAAGAGTCTCAATCTTCTAACTGTAATATTAAATACTTAACGCAGGAAGAAGTAAAGGCAAGACTAAATAAATTAAAAATAGACAAGGCACCTGGCCCGGATGGCATGCATCCTCGGGTCCTAAGGGAATTAAGTTCAGTTATAGATAAACCCCTTTATCTTATCTTTTGTGACTCTCTTGCAACTGGCAGAGTCCCAGTGGATTGGCGTACAGCCCACGTTTTCCCATTATTTAAGAAGGGCAAAAAATCAGATCCAGGAAATTATAGACCTGTAAGCTTAACATCAGTTGTATGCAAACTATTTGAGGGGTTACTAAGAGATACTATACATGACTTCATAGTAGAAAATAATCTTATTTCTCAGCATCAACATGGGTTTACTAAAGACAGGTCCTGTTTGACTAACATGCTCAGCTTTTATGAGGTAGTGAATGCTAATATGGATATTGGGAATGCTGTAGATGTGATATACTTAGACTTTGCTAAGGCCTTCGACACTGTTCCCCACAAAAGTCTGGTGCAAAAGATGAGGATGCAAGGACTGGGGAAGAGTCTGTGTGCTTGGATAGGGAACTGGCTAATGGACAGAAAACAAAGAGTTGTGGTCAATGGATCATACTCAAAATGGGAGACTGTTAGCAGTGGGGTCCCACAGGGGTCTGTACTGGGTCCAGTGCTCTTCAATTTATTTATTAATGACCTAGTGGATACAGTAGTGAGCAATGTTGCTATTTTTGCAGATGATACAAAATTGTGCAGAATCATCAACTCTAAGGAAGATAGTGTTATATTGCAACAGGATCTGGATAGGATGGCTATATGGGCACATACATGGCAGATGAAATTCAATGTTGACAAATGTAAAGTCATGCATTTTGGTCGTACCAATGGTCTAACACCATACAAAATAAATGGGATACAGTTGGGAACATCAAACTTGGAGAAGGACTTAGGAGTACTCATCGACAACAAGTTAAATAATCGTACTCAATGCCAAGCCGCTGCAGCTAAAGCTAACAAAATTTTGGGATGCATTAAAAGGGAAATAAAAACTCGAGATGCTAGCATAATATTGCCCCTGTTTAACTCTCTAGTAAGGCCACATCTGGAATATGGAATTCAGTTCTGGGCACCACATTACAAAAAAGATATTGCAGTTTTAGAGCAGGTGCAGAGACGAGCAACAAAATTGATACGTGGGATGGAAGGTCTCACTTACCAAGAAAGGTTAGATAAACTGGGTTTATTTAGTCTAGAGAAAAGACGCCTTAGAGGAGATCTAATTAACATGTATAAATACATCAGAGGGCAATATAATAGCTTAGCGGATGAGCTTTTTGTCCCTAGGCCTTCTCAAAGGACTAGAGGACATGATCTGCGCATGGAGGAAAAACGTTTTAGCCATTTATTTAGGAAAGGGTTCTTTACAGTAAGAGTGATTAAGATGTGGAATGCATTGCCACAGGAAGTCGTTATGGCAAACTCTATACCTGCATTTAAAGGGGGCTTAGATGCTTTCCTTGCGTTGAATGACATCCATGGCTACAATTACTAGGTAATGCCAATGATGTTGATCCAGGGATTTTATCTGATTGCCATCTGGAGTCGGGAAGGAATTTTTACCTTGTAAGGGTTTTTTCGCCTTCCTCTGGATCAACAGGGATATGTGAGGGAGCAGGCTGGAGTTGTACTTTGTACTGGTTGAACTCGATGGACGTATGTCTTTTTTCAACCAAAGTAACTATGTAACTATGTAACTAAACTTATCACACCTAAACTTATCATGCCTAAACTTATCACACCTAGGGCCTGATTCACAAAGCGGTGCTAACAGTTAGCACGCTGGTGAAAAGCCCTTTATCATGCCTAAACTCAGTTTAGGCATGATAAGTTTAGGTGTGATAAGTTTAGGTGTGATAAGTTTAGGTGTGATAAGTTTAGGTGTGATAAGTTTAGGCATGCTAAGTTTAAGCGCCAACTGCGTTAGCACCGCAGTGCACAGCTGATCAAAAGTTTTACGCTAGCAAAGACTGGTGCACTTTGTATAAAGTTTAATGGCGCTGCTTTGCGTGCGGGACTTTGCAAGCGATCTAAACTTATCTAAACTTAGCATGCCTAAACTTATCACACCTAAACTTATCACACCTAAACTTATCACGCCTAAACTGGCTTTTCACCAGCATGGTGCAATGGTTATCATGCCTAAAGTCTTTTAGGCATGCTAACTGGGTTAGCACCGCTTTGTGAATCGAGCCCCTAGGGCTCGATTCACCAAGCGGTGCAAAGTGTTAGCACCGTGGTGAAAAGGCCCTTATCACGCCTAAAGTCACTTTAGGCATGATAAGAAGAAACTCGCGCGAAGTTGCCCCGCGCGTACGCGCGTAAGTGCGCGCGCAACACCCGACGCTTCGCGCGAAGCTCCCATTAAGCCCTATGGCTTCGCGGTAACTTCGCGCGAAGAGCAGGAAAAAGCGGTGATAACTCAGTGGTGAAAAGGTCATCACGCCTAAAGTCTTTTAGGCGTGATAACTGGGTTATCACCGCTTTGTGAATCGAGGCCCTAAACTTATCACACCTAAACTTATCACGCCTAAACTGAGTTTAGGCATGATAAAGGGCTTTTCACCAGTGTGCTAACTGTTAGCACCGCTTTGTGAATCAGGCCCTTGGTGCTTAAACTTATCATGCCTAAACTTATCACACCTGGGGCTTGATTCACAAAGCGGTGCTAACAGTTAGCACGCTGGTGAAAAGCCCTTTATCATGCCTAAACTCAGTTTAGGCATGATAAGTTTAGGGGCTCGATTCACAAAGCGGTGCTAACCCAGTTAGAGACTTTAGGCATGATAACCATTGCACCACTCTGGTGAAAAGCCAGTTTAGGTGTGATAAGTTTAGGCATGATAAGTTTAGGTGTGATAAGTTTAGGCATGCTAAGTTTAGATAAGTTTAGATCGCTTGCAAAGTCCCGCATGCAAAGCAGCGCCATTAAACTTTATACGAAGTGCACCAGTCTTTGCTAGCGTAAAACTTTTGATCAGCTGTGCACTGTGGTGCTAACGCAGTTGGTGCTTAAACTTACCACACCTAAACTTATCACACCTAAACTTATCATGCCTAAACTTATCACACCTAAACTTATCACACCTAAACTTATCATGCCTAAACTGAGTTTAGGCATGATAAAGGGCTATTCACCAGGGTGCTAACTGTTAGCACCGCTTTGTAAATCAGGCCCAAAGGGCTCGATTCACCAAGCGGTGCAAAGTGTTAGCACCGTGGTGAAAAGGCCCTTATCACGCCTAAAGTCACTTTAGGCATGATAAGAAGAAACTCGCGCGAAGTTGCCGCGCGCAAAGTTTTGCGCGCGCAACCGCGCGCGTGCGCGCGCAGCGTCCCCGCTTCGCGCGAAGCTCCCATTAAGCCCTATGGGACTTTGCGCGCGCTCTCACGCGCGAACGCGCGAACGCGCGTTCGCGCGGTAACTTCGCGCGAAGAGCAGGAAAAAGCGGTGATAACTCAGTGGTGAAAAGGTCATCACGCCTAAAGTCTTTTAGGCGTGATAACTGGGTTATCACCGCTTTGTGAATCGAGCCCCAGGTGTGATAAGTTTATACGTGATAAGTTTAAGCACCAACTGGGTTAGCACCGCAGTGCACAGCTGATCAAAAGTTTTGCGCTAGCAAAGTCTGGTGCACTTCGCATAGAGTTTAATGGCGCTGCTTTGCGTGCAGGACTTTGCGCGCAATCTAAACTTATCTAAACTTTTATCATGCCTAAACTTATCACGCCTAAACTTATCACGCCTAAACTGGCTTTTCACCAGTGTGGTGCAATGGTTATCATGCCTAAAGTCTCCAACTGGGCTAGCACCGCTTTGTGAATCGTGCCCACTGTTCCTTATGCCCTTTTTGCGACTCTGACACTGTGCTTATCCTTTGCAAGTTTTGGTGCGCCGTGTCAATTGTCATGTATAGAGTGCTTGGGGGGCCCCATGTAAAACTTGCACTGGGGCCCATAGCTCCTTAGCTACGCCACTGCTAATGTAATTGATAGAGAAAATGCAAACAGTGCTTCACTGCTGTCTGTTTTTATCTACATGGGGAAAGGGGGGGGGGGAGGGGTGGCAGGTGGGGGCCCCATCTAAAGTTTTGCAGGGGGCCCAGTGATTTCTAGTTATACCTCTGGTAGGAAGTTTGTGCAGGGGTAGGGTGTTAAGTATGAGGTTGGAAGTTTGTGCGGGGGAGGTTCTGTGTGAGTGTAGAGTTTGGTTTTGCCATAGTAAAATATTGGTATTTTACTATCAGGATTACTGGTTGCCCAAGTTTCCGTGTGCCTTTTTTGATAGATGTGTCTTTTGCTGTTGCTCTTGGTGAGCTAAGCCTAAAAACAAAAGAAAATAAAGGTTAACTTTCCTTAAGGTGGCCACACACCATACAATTTTTTTAAATATCTGTTCAATTTAAGAATTGCAATACATTTTTCTAATAAATTGACAATCTAACACACACCATACAATCTTTAGTAAGATTAAAGAAAAATATCTTTAGTAAGATTAAAGAAAACGGGAATTACGATCGGATTTTTCAGTCGAATGAATAAAAAAAGCTTTCGATTTTTCAGGAGATCCGATCGTTTTTATCGAATTACCATAAAATTGGATCATTTTATTGTATCGTGTGGCCACCTCAAGACAGCTTTTGGGAACCACGAAATGAAGATATGATTTTCCACTGCATTTTCGGAAAACAGTTTTTCGGGAGAGTTAATGAAAGCATCAGGAAGGCTTCAATGTTATTTGTGAGAAGAATAAAGGGCAGCAGATGTCAGGGTTCATAGAATGCGTGGTCCCTTGAGCAGGAGGTGGATGGGGGAGAGCTGTAGACCATGAATAACTTTCCAGAGAACACTGTGCTTTACTGAACCATTCCTAAGTGCCTGCATGTAAAAGGTACAGCAGAGGCCATGCACCTTCCCTCGTCTAAAGCATTTCTCTTGTCCACAGATCAAGTCTGAAATGCTTTTCAGCGGTTGGAAATAAATATAGCTCTGGTGCTGTTGATCCGTGTGTCACACAACCCAGGAAAACAAATTACTGGCCACAAGATGCAGGAGAGGAAGCAGCATCCATTCTCTGTAGCCTTTTTTGTGTGATACAGAATTACTGGAGATGGGCACATGACTATCAATCAGAGCAGCTTTATTCCACTTGGTTAATGCACAATGAACTCAAGAATAAAAAGTAGAGAAGCAGTCCCTAGCAGGTGAATGTTATTAGATGACATTTAACTGGGCTTTTGAATATCACATTGTCACGGAACAGCCGTGAGAAAACGCATTCGCAAGCGGTTTTCTGCACCGATTGTCGTTGACAAACCAGATTGTATGTTTAGGTATAGCAGAGAGCCGAGCGTGGGGTCTCTGCCTTTTTTGGAGCTGATTATTAGCAGAGCTCCTGTCATGAGACAAGTTATCTCTCTGATAAGGCATGTTTGTTTAATTAACTTCTTCAAAAGAAGTTTCTTCAAGGAACCAATGATAGTGAATTGCTGAGCTGAAAAGAGCCATTTGGTACAGCGCTAATACAAGCCTTCCTCTCAGCATGACTTGCTGGCTGCACTGGGAGCAGAGTGAAAATAGATGTGATATATGATTTTTGCTTGTTTAAGGAATACCATTTATATGAGAGGTATGAAAATGATATCATTCTGCTGGTCCGGATCTGGTGAATATTTTAATATTAAAGAGAATCTGTACTCTAAAATTCTTAGAATAAAAAGCATACCATTCTATTCATTATGTTCTCCTGGGCCCCTCTGTGCTGTTTCTGCCACTCCCTGCTGCAATCCTGGCTTGTAATTGCCAGTTTTAGGCAGTGTTTACAAACAAAAGACATGGCAAGTGATAGGCTGACAACAGCTAGTTCTGTGACTCACGCAGGGCTTGGAGAGGGTGTGTAAAGCTTCTGCCTATCATAAGCAGTGCTGCACATTCCACACATTCCAGCCTGAGCCCGACAGAGCCGAGAGAGGAAACAAGATAAGATTTATTACAGAGACTGTGCAACTAGAAAAGGCTGCAGTATGCCAGAGCACATTAGAACAGGTATAGGAACTTATAGGATAGAAGAAATAAGACTCAACATTTTGTTACAGAGTCTCTTTAAATTGGTGCCAATGACATACCCAGTCACCGAGGTATTCAGCTGCTTCGTGCCAGAACACGTGACACCAACCAAGTTTGATGTCATAGGAATTGTCATATTCTGAGGATTATGAATCTGTGACTGTTATTTGTGTGCAACGAGCGTGGGAGGAAATATGAAAATGTAATATTCTTGTGGACTCCAATGTTCCACCCAAAAGGGTAACCAAACCCTGTCCAGCCCCAGGGGCTGATCACGAGACCCCACCCAAAAATGTAGGTCATTTAAAAGAACTCCACAGGGATTCCTCCCCCCGATCCTCCACTTTGAAACATCATCCTGATTATATCCTTGCCAGCCCGAGGACATGCTAGCATCCGTCTTGTTTGGACTTTGACGCTGAGTCCCCTGTCTCTGAAACCAAGGACTTAGCCATTTAATTTCCAAGCGAACATTTTCACCTGAACTTAAGTATTCGTTTACCTCTTCACTTTTTATTTTTTTACTGTGCTACTATTGTCTCTATAAATGTTGATTTTAATGATTTTCTGTATAAATTAATTATTTATATTGCATTTATAATAAAATACTTTAAAGTCATTATTTATTTATTTATTGTATTTATAAAGCGCCAACATATTACACAGCGCTGGTCATTAGTATAGGTTACAGAGAATATTTAGGGGTGACATACAGCAAAATGAAATACAGGAATACAGGAATACAAGAAAGACCAGATCATGCAGCAGTCATTTATTGATTTCTCAGCTAAACCTACTATTTAGCCACACAGAACGAATTCTAGCTTTCTGAAGATTCACTACTGAGAATAGGGTGTGTTTTAACCGATTTATCCGCAGGTCTTAGAGTCAGCCAGAGCTCTGTCCCATTTAAACAGAGATGGTGGCAGCCTAGTATTTTGTGTTTTATAGTTCGCACGCCTGCTTCTAGTCTGTCTGCTGCCAAAATTTCAACGGTTTCAGCTCATCTATTGCATCCATGAGATTGTATGGTCTGTGTGCTGAAACCGATTGGATGGTGATGTACAGTCCGGCCACAAGGGGGCGTGTGACAAGGGGTATATGGAGGTTGCCATATTTATTTCCTTTTAAACAAAACTTGTTGCCGGGCAGTCTTGCTGATCTGCCTGGCTTCAGTAGTGTCTGAATCACACACCTGAAACAAGCATGCATCTAATCTTGTCAGGTTTATGTCAGAAACATCTGATCGGCATGCCTTTTCAGGGTCTATGGCTACAAGTATTAGAGGCAGAGCATCAACAGGGCTGCCAGGAAATGTGTATTGTTTAACCCTCTGGGCGATATAAATGCATCGGCCCAGGAGGGGGCGCAGCACTTTTTTTTTTTAATTTATTTTTAAATCATGTAGCGAGCCCTGGGCTCGCTACATGATAGCCGCTGCGCAGCAGCATCCCCCCCACCCACTCCAATTGCCTTCGGCGATCAGAGTAAGCAGGAAATCCCGTTCAAAACGGGATTTCCTGCTGGGCTTCCCCGGTCGCCATGGCGACGGGGCGGGATGACGTCATGGACGTCGGGACGTCAGAGAGGAGTCCCGATCCACCCCTCAGCGCTGCCTGGCACTGATTGGCCAGGCTGCGCAAGGGGTCTGAAGGGGGGGCTGCGCGGCACGGCGGGTAGCGGCAGATCGGCGGCGAGCAGCGGCGATCGGAAGTTACACGCAGCTAGCAAAGTGCTAGCTGCGTGTAACAAAAAAAATTATGCAAATCGGCCCACCAGGGCCTGAGAAATCCTCCTGCGCGATATACCCCGAGCTCAGCTCGGGATTATCGCCCAGGAGGGTAAAATTCAATAACTATGTCAGCCTCCATATCCCTCTCACTGCAGGTTTCTTTTAAAAAGCAAAAAAAAAAAAGCTCATTCCCATTACTTCTGTAGAAACACTAGTCTCTGAATTAAAATAGTAACCTCATTGGTTAGATATCTAAATACTGCTGTTATAGATTGAATTCTGCCTTGTATGCCTATACATCTCAACATAAAGCATTCTGACACATAGGATGCACTTTGGGGCCCATATGCAATTCACCTATTCTCCTGAGCTTTCTCCTAGGTGATATTCTTACAACTTGTCATAAACTGCCTTTTAAGCAACCAACAAGCAAGAAAATACTCAAAATAAATTTGATAGTACTTTTTCACCAACCTTTGGCTGCATTTCCACTTGTGCGTTGCGAATCGCCGCGGCAAAAATTCGCATGCGAATTCGCATGGATAACGATGTATGCGAATTTAACCATGGCAGTGCTGGTGTGATTTTCCATTGTTTCTATGCGAATTCACATGAAAATTCGCATACCCAAACCGCATGCGAATTTCCTATTAAATACATTGTATGCGATTCGCATAGCGGTATGCGGTATGCGAATTCTGATGGCTCTGCCATCCGAATTTTTTCTGCACAGAAAAACGCATAGGAATCCTGACAAGTGGAAACAGTCCCATTGACTTGTATTGCTATGCGAATTTGCATGCGAAAAACGCATGCGAATTCGCGATAGTGGAAATGGGCCCTTTGGGTACCTTTTCAGTTATAACATGCTGAAAATTTAGTTGAAACAGAAGATAACTCAGGTGAAAAAGTGAATTGCATATGGGCCCTGGTGCGATGTCAAACCTTTGTGTTTTCTGTGTTTCTTACTGTTGAAAATGTAAAAACATGCAAGAAAATTATTTCACACTTTCTGTAAATCCAATAAACTTCATTTCACTTCTCAAATATCACTGTGTGTTTCTCCTATTTGACATATTTAACTGACATTTTTTATCATAACAACCATTTTATACAGAAAAATCATGACGATTAACAAGGTTACGCAAACTTTCGCATCCCACTGTATTGTCTAGCACTGCGTAATTAATTGGTGCTCTATAAATAAAATAAATAATAACACAATTGGTAGCAAACTTACCTAGATGCAGCCTGAAGAGTGAAGACCTCTTTCTGCAGAAACCTCTAGGTAAGTGGGCTACTATGGTTTATCTTCTGTTGTATATGTACCCTTGTGGGTTGTAGAAACACACTACAGTTATAGAGATAACCTTGGCTAAGCCTTGCCAATAGTGGCGTAGCAATAGGGGATGCAGGGGTTGTGACCACCCTTAGACCAGAGGGATCCACTAGGGGCCCACCCTCACCCACATTATTGGCTCTTCAGTGGTGCTATGCTGGTAACGATCTCTTCTATATAGCCTTTGAACAGTGGTAATGATTTAATGAACTGTTCCCCTCTGCTGCTTACACCTCTCATACTGTGGATGTCCTTGGCAGGTTTTGTTGCACCATATGACTGGTTATATATAGAATACTTGGGGGGGGGGGGGGGGCAATGTTAAACTTGCACTTGGGCCCAAAGCTTTTCAGCTACGCCACTGTTTGCTGATTTCCCACATAATTGTCAATATGTACAATTGATATCTATCTTATGGTGGCCATACAGGGTACAATTTTTCATACAATCTTACCATTTCTATGTAGTATAAGGGTAAATTAAGTGAATATACTGAAAGGATAATTTAGGCAGTTCCCTTATATTACATAGAAATGGTAAGATTGGATGAAAAAATTGTACCATGTATGGCCACCATAATGAACATTTTTTTGGGGATCCAGTAAGCTGAGTTCTTTTTTTGCATTTGATTGTTCTGTTACTCAACCCTTTGTGTTCCATCCATACACGTTGCAAATTTATGCAGTGTAATTTTTTTTTAGATACTGGGGTTTATCACTCAATAACAACATTTCCGGTTCTTGAACCTAATAGATATTATGGTAAACAATAAAAACATAAAATCTAAGAAAAATCTTCATTTTTAAAAAAATAAAAATAAAAAATGACATCCTTTACCCCAGGCATTCAGTGTTTGACCATTTGTTGCTTGAACCTTGACCATAAAAGCTAATTATACAGGTGATTGATGTGGCTTGAATCACAAGGGGAAGGGGTGGGGCAGAATATGGTAAAGGGGGTAAACAGTTGATATCAGGTATTGGTCATTTACAGGGGCGTCGCTAGCCCTATTTTGGGGGGGGCCCGAGCCCCCAATCTGTCCTGGGGTGCCACGGATCTCCCGGCCGCCGCTGCCCCGCTCTGCTCCGCTGCCATTCAGACCTCGATCAGCGCCGGGCGACCAGATAGAGCGGGTGCTAGGACCTAGCGGACACCGCTGATATGCGGAAGTGACATCACTTCCGCATATTCGTGCCCGGCGCCTGCTCTATCTTCTGGTCGGGTCGCCCGCTGAAAGAGGTCTGTGAGAGGTCTGACGCGGCAAGGTAGGTGGGGTGGGGAGGGGAGCGCGCCTGTCACTCACTACCTAACGGGGGTCCCTGTCACTCACTCACTACCTAACGGGGGTCCCTGCTGTCACTCACTATCTAATGGGGGTCCCTGCTGTCACTTACTACCTAACTGGGGTCCCTGCTGTCACTCACTACCTAACGGGGGCCCCTGCTGTCACTCACTACCTAACGCGGGTCCCTGCTGTCACTCACTACCTAATGGGGGTCCCTGCTGTCATTCACTACCTAATGGGGGTCCCTGCTGTCACTCACTACCTAATGGGGTCCCTGCTGTCACTCACTACCTAATGGGGGTCCCTGCTTTCACTCACTACCTAATGGGGGTCCCTGCTTTCACTCACTACCTAATGGGGGTCCCTGCTGTCACTCACTACCTAACGGGGGTCCCTGCTGTCACTCACTATCTAAACGGGGGTCCCTGCTGTCACTCACTATCTAAACGGGGGTCCCTGCTGTCACTCACTATCTAAATGGGGGTCGCTGCTGTCACTCACTATCTAAACTGGGGTCCCTGCTGTCACTCACTATCTAAACGGGGATCCCTGCTGTCACTCACTATCTAAACGGGGATCCCTGCTGTCACTCACTATCTAAACTGGGGTCCCTGCTGTCACTCACTATTTAACTGGGGGTCCCTCCTGTCACTCACTATTTAACGGGGGTCCCTGCTGTCACTCACTATCTAACTGGGGGTCCCTGCTGTCACTCACTATCTAACTGGGGTCCCTGCTGTCACTCACTACCTAACGGGGGTCCCTGCTGTCACTCAGTACCTAACGGGGGTCCCTGCTGTCACTCACTATCTAAACGGGGATCCCTGCTGTCACTCACTATCTAAACGGGGATCCCTGCTGTCACTCACTATCTAAACGGGGGTCCCTGCTGTCACTCACTATTTAACTGGGGGTCCCTGCTGTCACTCACTATTTAACTGGGGGTCCCTGCTGTCACTCACTATCTAACTGGGGGTTCCTGCTGTCACTCACTACCCAACTGGGGGTCCCTGCTGTCACTCACTACCCAACTGGGGGGTGCCTGTCACTACCTAACTGGGGGGTGCCTGTTACTACCTAACTGGGGGGTGCCTGTCGCTACCTAACTGGGGGGTGCCTGTCACTACCTAACTGGGGGTGCCTGTCACTACCTAAACTGGGGGCTCCTGTCACTGCCTACACTGGGGGGCTCCTGTCACTAACTGAACTGGGGGGCTCCTGTCACTACCTAAACTGGGGTACTCCTGGTGCTACCTTAACTAAAGGGCACCTGTCGCTACCTAAACTATCCAGGCCAGCCAGCCCAGCATCACCACCAGCCAACCAGCCCAGAATCACTATCAAAAAGGCCACAGCATCACCACCAGTAAGGGCAGCATTTACTTCAACCAGCCAAGCACAGCCCAGCATCACTTCCCGCCAACCCAGCCACAACATCGGCTACAGCATCACCGCCAGCCAGGCCACGGCATCGCTGCCAGGCCTTTCAGCTCACACATCATCCCCAATCCAGCCAAAAACAGTATTGCCAGGCACAGCAGCCAGTAGAGGAGAATTCAGAAGCCAGGTGAGAGGTGTCTACCATATTAAGGGGGCATTCTGCCTATTTATGTGAAATGCTGTCTATTTATGTGCCTCATGACTGTTGAAATTGTCTTGTTGGGGGCCTCATGATTGCTGAATTTGTCTTGTTGAGGGCCTCAGGATTGCTGAATTTGTCTTGTTGGGTGCCTCATGATTTGTTGGGGGCCTCACGCTTGCTGACTTTGTCATGTTGGGGGCCTCATGATTGCTGAATTTGTCTTGTTGGGGGCCTCATGATTTCTGAATTTGTCTTGATAGGGGCCTCATGATTGCTGAATTTGTCTTGTTGGGGGTCACATGATTGCTAACTGCAAGACTATGGGAAAAGCTGAATCATCATCATATGAGACAATAGCATTAAACCTACTTTTTTAGCTTTTTAAAACAGAAAATAAAACTGGGAGGTTCTAAAAAAATGAATACATTTTTTCAGGAGTAGGATGGATGAAATTGTTTATCTTTTCTGTTTTTCAACTTGGATTTTCCATAATGTTCATGTATGTGTTAAAACAGTTGTATAGTATTTAGTTTAAATTGCTGTTGCCACTTTGCGATAGATAAGTGACTTGTGGGTTGCAGTTTGGGCCTCCAAAAAGTTCCCCACCACTGTCCTAATCTAATGTACGATTGGCCCCACCCATGGCCACGCCCACTCACTGCATGACCACGCCCATTTTTTGCCTCTAATACTTTTAGCCATAGACCCTGAACAAGCATATGCAGATCAGGTGTTTCTGACAATATTGTCAGAACTGACAAGATTATCTGCATGCTCGTTTCTATTGTAATTCAGAAACTACTGCAACCAGCAGGGCTGGCAAGCAACCAGTATTGTTTAAAAGGAAATAAATATGGCAGCCTCCATATCACTTTCACCTCTGGTTTACTTTAACATACGTACCAATTTGGTGACAATGTCATGTACGGGGGCTTTGCTATTAACCGCTAAATTCAGCACAAAAGTATGTGAAAATTAAACTAAATTGCGAAATTATGGTTTCTGATTACGTTATGTACAGAAAATGTGTACCTGAAATTTTGCTTACGATTTCACATCGTAATTGCGAATTACGATGGGAAATTCCGATTATTTGAAATGCACTACCATGTATGATGTCACCCGAGTGCCAATAAATGGTATAAATATGTAATTTCCAAGTAATCCAAATTAGTTTTTGTAATAATCTCCTGTAAAGACCTCGTCGCAAAGTGGCGTAGCTAAGGAGCTCTGGCCCCTGATGCAAGTTTTACAATGGGGCCCCCCAAGCACTCTATAAATAATAATTTTATACGGTGCACCAAAACCTGCCAATGGCAACCACAGTGTTAGAGGTGCAAGAAGGGGATGGGGAGCAGTTTGTTAATAATTACCACTATTCAAAGTATCTATAGAAGTGATTATTATGAGCACAGGACCAATAGAGAGCTAATTCTGCAGTTGAGGGAGGGCCCCTCTGCCCCAAGGGCCCCGATGTGGTCGCGACCTCTGCAACTTCTATTGCTACGCCCCGCCATTGCAGTTTAGCATATAGGATGTGGAGGTTGTTGGGAAAAAACATTACTTTTTTGGCAGTGAGCGCTGATTAGCTTCTATCAATGCCATAGAAACAGCTCTTTCCACTTAGAAATTTTTCTTTTCCTTGCTGCGCAACCTTTTGAATCAACGTTTAGCTATGGGGAATATTGAAAGGGCTGATTGCTTAGGAGCTTTCATCGAGATCACAGAAGATAAACTCGGAACAGGAAGGGAGAGAGAGGTATGTGCTCAAGGATCGTGCTTGACATTAAAAAGCATTCACATTTCTCCGTGTAGATTCAGAGGAATTATTAAGCAATATCCTGACATCTCATTCACTATTCTGCTGCTTAGAAAGGGCTTCTGACACACAGCAGAACGCCTACATGTATGGGTTCTGACAGAAGCCGCAATTCTGCTACTCATTTTATTAGTTCTGGAAGAGTAATGCTACACTCGCTCAGCTCACTGAATCACTGCTCGGAAACAGACCCTTTGACCTGGACCAAAGTGCTTCATGATCAAATACTCTCACCTCTAACCTTCAAGATTCTCCACAGTGTATCCCTTCCATACATTTCTTTGCAAGCTAGCATCCCTTTGAGACCCTCCTGAAGTTGTAATTAATGCATGATCTAATGACATTTATTTATCAATTCGAAAAAGCTACACCGACTGTAGAGTAAAAGTCCGATTTTCATTGAAGCATCTGTGGACAAACAGCTGCTATGACTAAGGACTAGGAGCCATGTTTTACTCAGATACGCGTAAGCTGTAATGCTGTTTGTCCACAGATGCTGCAATAAAAATCGGACTTGTACTCTACAGTCAGTGTAGCAGAATTCGTTTTTTGAATTGACATATCATTCGCCTGCTGGTTTCCTGCTATCGACTGAACATGTGTGGGGAGGTCGTAGTGACCTGCTTCGTTTGATGGACATGTATTTATATTTGCAAAATAATGTTTCTCCTCCGAATGTCCAGTGTATATAAACTGTGTGTTTCAACATGTAGTTAATATATAGGAACTAAGTCTGAAGAAGGCTTATTAGCCAGTAGCCTCAAGCTTATTGTACATCCTTGAATATAAGTCATCTTTGTGTATAAGTCAACTCCAATATTTGACACTCTTAAACTGTAATTTATTACTGACTCAAGTATAGGTCTACCCAGCAAAGTTAATGGCTGCACTTGGGGACCAGGAACAATTAAAGTGTACCAGAGATGGTACACTAGCGCTAATTTATACTTACCTGGGGCTTCCTCCAGCCCCATAAGCACTGTGGCTTCCCTCGCTGTCCTCTTCAACCCCTCCGTTCGAGCGGTACAACTCCCAGTAATTTGGTCAGTCACCGGTAGTTGAGTGCTTTTGTGCATGCGTGGTTCGGCCACATGGATGTCCCTTCGTGTAGACCGTCCCTATTCAGTGTGCAGCAGTGTCCAGCCCCCAACCTCTCTACCCCTCCACAAGTGCTGTGTACTGTAGTGATGCTGGAGAAGTCTGCAGAGCCAGTTCTGCTCCATCAGAGATAGACAGAGTGAGTGTAATAAGCTGAGTAAGCTAAGGCTGGGAGCACACTTATCTGTCGTTTTTTTGTATGCGTTTTCTGTCTGTATGTGCGAAAACATGCACATTTTATCACCGACGCTAATGTAATTCATAGAGAAAATGAGTGCAGTGCTTCACTGCTGTTTGATTTTATCTGCATGGGGAAAACACATTCAAGTGTGTACCGGCCAACTGAATAACAATGGTCCTCAGTTTACCTGTGCAGAAAGTGAGAAGGGAGGGTCCCATCCAAAGTTTCGTGGGGGGAGGGGGCTGGGATTTCTAGTTACGCCCACGCTGGGGTGCCAACAATTTCAGCTATGATTGTATTTTCATAATAATAATAATTAGAATAAATATAGTCTTGTTGGTCATCCATGGCTAGGGCCTCTGATCAGGGCGCAACATGCAACATGAAGATCAAGAGATCCATCTTCTCTCATGGAACTCCTGCAAGCAACTGATACCCCTCACTGCATTACAAACAGGCTGCTCGTTGGTTTGCTACATCTGAAAATGTTCATTCACCACATTGGTTGCTTTGGGGAAATTTCACAAAACTTGGTATAACAATGGTGTTACGTATGTTCCTGGCATCGGTCAGCCAGGCGCTGTAAGAAGCTGAGGGACGGCTCTCCCTGCATGTGGCAAAGTAGAGCAATATAACAAATATATTCCCCTATTTAGAACCTAGACTCCCACTGGTGGAGTAATTTGGGGTCCCTATGTGGGCTTTAGAGCTATAGCATCATTTCTACAGTGGCGCCCATTTCCGGCGATACGCAGCGACTAGTGACACAGCGGCTAGTGCCCAAAAGACCTACTTTGATAACAATGTAGCTAAAACTAAGAAGTTTTATATATATATATATATATATAATTAATTAGCCATTATAAATCAGCTGGAGTGTCTGCTACTATTAGTGAAGTCCGTCGCTTAGAGCATGGTAATGAGGCAGCTCAGCTGTCTTAAAAAGCAGAATTAGTGTTATCATCTACTTTTTTAACACAAGGTCTATGGAGAAACGTATGCTCTCCTTATTAAAGTGGAATATAACCCTGCATTTCAACTTTGCTCTAAAACATTATTTACAGCATATTATATGCAAAAAGCATTTTTTTTTACTAGACCAGCATTGGAAGGGTTAAACACAGAGGTTTTAAGTTCCGTGCAGACGTTCAGATAGTTACATTCTATTTAGTTAGATGTATCTATTGATAAACAGTTACACACTCTTTGGCTGTCCTCCAAGCTCCTTCTCAGTGAGAGAGATGAGTCACAATAAACACTTAGATACATATTTGTAAACAAAAAGTATCTAACTCAAGTTCGGATGCGTCTGCAGAAATCTCTAGGGACTTTAAAGCCCTGTGTAACCCTTCCAATGCTGGTCTAGTAAAAAAAAAATGCTGGTTGCATATAATATACTGTAAATAATGTTTTAGAGCAAAGTTGAAATGCAGGGTTATATTCCGCTTTAAATAAATGATATGGGATTAATGGAAAACCATAATTTTCACTAAACTGCCCCTTTAACAGTGCAAGAATGGCAGCAATTAAATATTCCTCTTTAAAATCAATAGGTGACTTTTGTAGCCCCCACCCCTTTTTCTGAATATTAATCACAGTCACCCAGCGACCAACTGTGCAAAGTTTGAGAACCCTGCCATTAACAGTGGAAGAATGGCTGCAGTTTACATTTACCGAGTGAAATTTGTATTTGTCTCCACCCACTTTTTGGTTATGGGAATAAAAAGTATCCTATATGTTATTCCACCTAATGTACTATATGTGTGCCAAATTTCATTCAAATCCGTTCAGCCATTGGTGTGTGATTGAGTAACAAACATCCAAACATCAAAACTTTTGCATATACTGTATAATATTAGTGACATATAATTGGAAAAGTACACACAGTGCCTTTTAAAATTAGCAAAAACAAAATTGTGAAGTCTAAAGTCTTAAACTGAACGGTAGAAAAGAGTTAATATCAGAGAAGCTAATTACCCACAGCCAATATAATTTGCAGCCTTATATGCTGTCACCCTGAGGATTCATCAATACTGGGCTCTGCATGAAAAAAGTGATAGGCGAAAATAGCCGAGGCTACAATGTCCCTAAAATGCTGCAGGAAACTAGTCTGTAATAAGCGAGTGAAATACAATAATACAGAATCCAAAATGAGCAATTAGTAAGCTGCAAGCAAAGTGCTGTAATCAATGCCTACAAATCTATAGGATGCACATAGAAGTAATGTAAAAATAAAAAAATACAATTATTATTATGAATGATAGTTTTCAGTGCAATCATTTTCTGTGGTGCTTTTCAAAGTAAACTAACATGCACAGAAGGGTTAAAATAATATAAACCATATCTAATAGGGCGCCCTCTACGTATCTCTCCCGCGGCTGCTGGAGAGTGCACTTCTCATGCGCAGACTGGAGCCGACTGACGGCAGTGACAGGACCCGGTTCCCGAAGCTGCATACAGTGGAGGATGGCGACATAGAAATGATCCGAGTGGATGGGGCTGGAAGAAGCCCCAGGTATTCATACATCTTTTTTTTATATTACAGCTCTGGTACACTTTAACCATTTCACCTCCCCCGGGACAAGTAACTACGCCCCTGCATAATGCCACAACTCTGTGCAATGATGTAGCTATTACGTCCCTCCCGCTGCGCCCCCCCTGCCCCCCCCCCCCCCCCCGCGCTCGGTACCGCCGCTCGCCCGCCGCTAGATCAATGAATGGGAAAACAAATCCTATTCATTGATCTAATTCCCCGTCTATTCAAATGGCTCTGCCATTCATGAATCCCGTGCGCGTAGTGCTTCTGTTTCCGTACTAACAGTACGGAGCTGAAGTCACCACTGAGGACATCTTGTGGCCAAATTGTAATATTACACCCCCCTTTTTTATTTTTCAGTTTATCATCCCTAGTTACTTTTTTTTATTATTTTTATTGAGACCCCTGACCTCCCACACTCCCCTAAAGTTACCATTTTTTTATTTTTTATTTTTTTAATTTAAAAAAAGTTACAAATAAAAAAATACATAAATAGTTACCTTAGGGAGTGAACTTTTTTTAATATGTATCCAAAAACTGTATACTACAATTACTTTATAAATTATGGGCTTGTAATAGGGATAGACACAAAACCGAAAAACTGCACCTTTATTTCCAAATAAAAAAATTGTAAACGTTGCAATAACCGATACAAATGGGCAAATAAAATGTGTGGGTTTTAATTACGGTAGCATATTTTATTTTGAAACTATAATGGCCGAAAACTGAGAAATAATGATTTTTTTCCATTTTTTTTCTTATTATTCCCATTAAAACTGAGTTAGAATAAAATAATTCTTAGCAAAAAGTACCCCCCAAAGAAAGCCTAATCAGTGGTGAAAAAAAATAAGATATAGATTGTTTTGTTGTGATAAGTAGTAATAAAGTTATAGGTGAATGAATGGAAGGAGCGCTGACGGGTGAAAATTGCTCTTGTTTTTTGAGAGTAAAAACCCTTTTAGGTGAAAAGGTTAAACCTGGATAAAACAGAACTCCTAATTTTCCCACCGTGTGAAGTCTCACCTCCCACAGACATCTATGTCAATGTCAATGGTACAACCATCCACCCAACCACACAAGCCCGCTGCCTGGGTGTCACCCTGGATTCGGCCATCTCCTTCACCCCTCACATCCGATGAGTGCCGCTCCGCTTCCACCTACTGCAACAATCTATATCGTGCCATTGATTCCATTGCAATTGCATGCTGAGCGCTACCACTCGTACCACTTGACAATGCACTGAGCAGTCTGCGTGGTCAGAGCACTTTCGTCGCATCACAGGTACAAAATGGGAGTTTTCCCCTCGGTTATTTATAGAGTTGTTATTTTGATCACCTAAGATCAGTCGTCTCCTGCCACAACCCTCATTTACACAGAGCATCTTTTCATCAGGATTTCTTCTAAACTGTATTAATAGGGCATATTGTTGCGTTTGGTGCACAGTTTCTAAAGTCAGATCCTCTCCAGCATGTGTTACCTACGTTTCCATTATGGCACTGAATACATTTCTAATACGTCCAATCAGAAGAAAAGATTGATGGCCTTGTCTTGTTAATGCACAGAATAGGGTGCTCTACACATACAAAGCTTTACTTTCTGCATCTTTTACCCTTTATCTGAAATCCTATGGAAGCCTATATGGCTGAGGATGGAAGGGGGGAGGAAAACACCTACCTTTGCAACTCTTGTGTTGCATCTCAAGGAGAGACAATAGCCTGGAGCGATAGAACACCTGTGATCACAGACAATTCTTGTGCTTCGGTTGATTGTTGTGTCGTGAATATAACAGCAGCTGGAGAACTTCCTTATAAATACACTCATTTAGTGCTATTATCACCCTCTGCATTCACTATCGATTTCATAATGTCAGCCACTTGACTTACAGAGAATGAAAGGAAAGGCAGAATCATATATTACATGAGCGGAGATGGCCGTGGTCTTTCATACTGAAGATATTTTAGATACATTTGCAAAACAATAGGGGATGCAAAAGTTGTGACTGTGCTCACAATACATATAGAACCAAATGGCACAGGGGGAGCTTCATGGATTCTAAGAAATACTCTGGCACAAGTAAAGCTGAGCCCATTCCTAATGAGATGCCACCTTATAGTGTTATCCATGATGCAGGGCAGGGCTGGATTTACCATAAGGCACTCTAGGCACATGCCTACAGGCGCCTGATGATAGAAAGGCAGCTCACCCACCCCCCTCTCCTAGTGCCTCCCTCCCTCCTCCTCTTTGCATGATACCTGAGCAGAGCGTGAATGAGAAGTTACTCACCCAGCTCTCTGCATTCCACTGACCAGATCTCCTTTCAGGCGGTGGCACGGTTATGTACTTAATACTGAGGTTCCTCTAGCTAGTAGCTACCTAATACTTGGGGGCCCTCTAGCTACTTGATACTGAGGGTACTTCTGGCTACCTAATGCTAAGGGTCACCTGTAGCTACCAATGTCAGGCAGAGGAAGTAAGGCAGAAGTGACAGCTGGGACAGCCAGCACACTTGCAGTGCAGTTTGGCGGGGGTTTGAAGATTCATAGAGGGTGCCAGGACACCTGTGCCTATGGGCTCCTGTGAGGTAAATCCAGGCCTGGTGCAGGGTGTTAGGAACCATGCTTTCTGTCTGCCGGAGGTAGTATTGACTTTGACTGACTTTAACTTCCACTGTCCACCAGCAGGTGGCTCGATCCTGAATCTAGCTACCCTCGATTTCTTCTGTTAACCAGAAGGTGGCTCTGTCCTATCTGGCAACAGATTTTGCCTTCCTGTGGGCGGTTTATTGTGCTGTCTCTCTGGCTTTGTCATGTAGCAGGTGTGGCCTGAAAGAAGTGATCAGTGGCAGAACTTTGTGCTGTGCAATCTGTGTCTCTGGTCAATCCTGAATCTGTTTCTTGATCTGTACCTGCTGATCTGTTGCTGAAACTGGTATTCTGCCCTGACTTTGCTTCTTGACTGCTTCCATTGTGCTGCACTTGGTTGTATATGTGTAAATTTGCATGTCATGAAAAGTAATTTCCATTTATTACACAATGACAATAAAGTGCTTGAATCTTGAATCTTGTATATATTTCCTTTCAGTGACCAGATTTTTCTGAGCCCAACCTGGGACGGGGAAACGGAGCTGAAAAATGGGTGTGGCCATGACATCACATGGGCAGAGTTAACTGTAACGTAACGGTGTAACAATGAGGTAGAGGGCCAGAGTTTCCTCCCAAAACAGTTGGGTAAAGTGACCCTAATGGTAATTACACAACGTTCCCCAAACACATAAGAAAGCAACGTTTCCGCCATGATGTGGTGAAACTGAAGATTCGCTTCACAGATGTGCAGAAACTGCGTGGTGCTATTTATTAACATACCATTTAGGAAGCATGAGCCCCCAAAATGCCAAATGCTGCAAGAATAACCCCAAAGTAGCAAATATAGCTAACTATCACTATCAAATAATAAATGCAGCAACCGTTACCCCCGACAAGAAATGCACCAAATGTTTCTTCCAACACATGCAATGCAACAATCCTTTCCTATGACACATGAAATACAAGAACCTCTGACAAATGAAATGCAACAACCGTCATCCTTGGACACATGAAATGCAACAACCGTTACCTCTGACAAATGAAATGCAGTAAATGATTCCACCAACACATGCAATGAGGCAAACATTACTTCCGACACTTGAAGTACAGCAAATGGGAAATTAGGCAAACATTACCTCCCACACATGTTAAAATTCAGTAACGTTACCCCCCCTCCCCCCCCACACACACACACACACATTAAATGCAGCACACATGTGAAATGCACATACATTACCCCACATATATGAAATGCAGTAAATGTTACCTCAGACATAAATGCATTCATTGCTCTCCCCACTGTTTGCTGGTTGGGTAAAGCTGCTGATTGGGGTGGGAGGATGGGAGGGTGACATTGGGTGAGAGATGGAGATAGAAAGTTAATGTAAACCTGTAGGGGAAAAAAGTACTCCGGAGGGGGAAGCCACTGTATCCTATTGAGGCTTTCCCCGTCTCCCTCCACCAGCCCGATCCAGCACTGGAACACAAGCCTACAATAATATTTACTTTTGCCTGCTGGCTCAGGCACAGTATTGGCTCTCCGCTTGGGCTCTGGCGGAAATAGCTGAGACAGATCGGATCCGCTCTACTTGCCCAGGTGGATCGGGTACGGCTATTTCTGGCAGGTCCCGAGGGAGAGCCGCTAATACATATGCACGCACCTCCAACAAGCAAATCTTTGGGGGTGCCAGTGCTGGATCCCTTCTGGTGAGAAGAACAGAAGACGCCTCTTTAGGATGTAGAGTGCTCCTGAGGTAAGTACCCCCTCTGAGCACTTTTTTTCCCCTTCAGGTACACTTTAAGGTTAGGCATCAGTGGGGTTAACGTTAAGATGATAAGTTAACATGAGGTGTCAGACAGTAGTTAAAATTATGGGCAAGATTGAGATTAGGCATCAGCAAGGGATTAAAATTAAAGCGGGACTGTGTGTCACCATAAAAATCAAATTTCAACAGCAACTGGTCTGAGTGTATTAAGTGATAAAGATGCCAATTCTGCATTTAAAACTTTCAAAACTTTTTCTGCTTTTATGGTTTGGAGTTATCACATACCTTAGGAGCACTGGCCCTTTAATTGCCATTTAATCGGCTGGCAAAACAGTTGCATGCTGGGGGGTCTTTTTTAGTTATAATATATTCCTCCTCTTTCCTTTATTTCCCCACATTCTAATGACATAAGACAGTGCACTTCCTATTATAGACCTCAGTAGGAGTGTCTGAAGACTCTGGGAGGAGGGCGGGTAATGAATACACAATTAGCAAGAGAAGAAAAAAGAGCGAGGGAGGAAATGATGTCGGGATTAGCTTCATTCAAAGGTATCCAAGATGGAAACTGTCTAGAATGGTATTCTCTGGTTTTCCTTTATAAAATTCACAGGAATCATAACGTGGACAGTGCAATACATCTGTTATGTAAGTGGAACTAGTATTTATCTACTTATATATGTGTTTGTTTTTTTCTAGGTTAGCCTGGGTGTCACTTGTTCTTTAAGGGTAATTTAAAATTAGTTGTTAGGAAGGCAGTAAAGGGGTAATAGTGGAGGTTAAGATTAGGGAAATTATACATTTGGAAGCCTAAAAAAGCATTGTCATTTTTTTCTTTAATATGCTCATTAAATGCTGACAGCAAGGAAGTACTGCGCACTCTTCATCTCATCGTCTTCTGTCAGGGAACATATTAAACAGTTCTAGTAATAGAGTGTGTAATGCAATGGGATATGAGAGCTGATGGTAATGTGGGCGCAAGTCTGACAAATGTGATATCTCATGGCAGGGCTGATCCTAATGTATCAATACAAATGTTGACACATGCCACATTAACTTTAATGGCTTGATCTTATACTGGTAGCTTTGTAGACTCCAAGCACCAGAGGCAATTTTAATGAAATAGGATGGTATATTACTCATGAAATGCTGGTTTAAATGACTTGATGAATTCATCACTAGAGTTTGTCATAAGATTTTTTCCTTAGTAGTAAACCAAACGTATAAATTATTAAAATGGCTTAAATAGAGTTGACATTTTTTGCATTGCTTTACAGAAAAAAAGTCATAATTAATGTAGCTAACCAGGTCTGGGCTGCCCATGACGCAAGGTGAAGGGCGTGCATCGGGCGTCTGTGACTCTGGAGCGGCATCTCGCTCACCCCCCTCCCAGTGTCCGCCACTTGTTTTACCTTGTGTGTCGGCGGCAGCCACCTCTGTGACAGTCATCGGCACGGCGGCCCCCTTGCTAACAGCAGCTAGAAGACCACAGATCAGCGGTAGAGTAGCTCCCATAGCAGCGCATATACAGGAAGTACTTACTTCCTGTATATGTGCCATTACCAGCGGAACCGCTCTCCTGTTACTTCATAACGTGGCACAGCGGGAAGGGGGAGCATGCGAGCATGCTGGCTACCTACTGGGGGAACCTATCTGGCTACCTATACTGGGGGCAACTATACTGGCTATCTATACTGGGGGCACTTACCTAGGTAACCTGTACTAGGGACAATTAAACTGGCTACCTATACTGGGCCTAGGGTCAAATATACTGGCTGCCTATACTAGGGTCAACTATCTAGCAAACCTATTCAGAGGGCTGCTATACTGGCTACTTATACAGGAGGCAACTATACTGGCTACCTATTCTGGGGACACCTACCTGGCTAACCTATACTGGGGGCAACTATACTGGCTACCTATACTGGGGGCACCTACTACACTAACCTCTACTGGGCAACTATAGTAGCTACCTATACTGGGGGCACCTACCTGGCTAACCTATACTAGTGGCAATTATACTAGCTACCTATACTGGGTGCAACTAAACTGACTACCTATACTGGGGGCAACTCTACTGGCTAAACTACTGGGGGCACCTACCTGGCTAACCTAAACTGGGGGCAACTGTATTGGCTACCTATACTGGGGTAAACTATACCTGGCTGACCTATACATGGGCCACCGATGCCTGGCTACCTACCTAAATATACTGAGGTTGTTTTTTCTTTTGGTTGCACCACAGCTTTAACATGTGGTGATAATTGTCGGGTGCTGTGTGATTCCCCAATTCAGGGGGGTGGAGGACATCCTCACAAGTTTGCCTCAGCAGCAAAAAGTCTAGAACCGACCCTGTAACTTAGGCCTCGTTCCCATTGCGTTCTGATAGCGTGTCTGTTCGCGTTGGCAGCTTTTTGAGGCATTTTTTTCCTTTCCCGGGGTGGGCGATGCGTTTTTGTTAAAAGCGTTTTTCTAAGCGCTTTTCCAGAGTGGTTTTTAATTCACTTCCTGAAGCAAGTCAGGTGAACTCTTTGATCCGGAAAATAATAAATTACCGTATATACCGGCGTATAAGACGACTTTTTAACCCTTAAAAATCTTCTGCAAAGTGGGGGGTCGTCTTATACGCCGAGTATCAGTATGGAGGTAGCGTCGGTAGTTGAAGTGTCGGGTACCGGGTGTCAGGCTGAGGTGAAATTACCTAATCGTGCAGTCTTCCTGTGAAAAGAAAAGTAGATTGCGATTGCACTCTGTGTTTCAAGAAAAGACTTACTGCAATCGTTTCTTGCGAGCAGCCGCTCGCGCTGGTACCAGTGCGGCTTCCGGGGTCACCTGACTGGTGACGTGTGCGCTCCACAATACAGCCCGGAAATCTCATCAGTAGAGCGCACACGTCACCAGTCAGGTGACCCCGGAAGCCGCACTGATACCAGCGCGAGCGGCTGCTCGCAAGAAACGATTGCAGCAAGTCTTTTCTTTAAACACAGAGCGCAACCTACTTTCCTGTTCACAGGAAGACTGCACGATTAGGTAATTTCACCACAGCCTGACACCCGGCTGACACTGGGGTAGTCTTATACGGCGAATATACCCCAACCTCTTTATTTTAACTGAAAAGTTGGGGGGTCGTCTTATACGCCCGGTCGCCTTATAGGCCGGTATATACGGTATTCTAAAAAAACAAAACAAACAAAAAAACCCAATCGCTGCACAAAGCCATTTTGTGAGCGTTTTGAGTTTTTCCTATACCTTCCATTCAGGGCAAATCACCCTGAAAATGGTCAACTGACAGCGCACAGAATGCCCCAATCTGAACTTCACCATAGGAAAGCGTGGTGTAGCCACTTTTAGGGGGTTTTTGAAAAATCGTCAGCGCTTACAAAAGTCCAAAAGCGCCTCTAGTGTGAACGAGCCCTAACTGTTCATCAAAATAGCTCATAATCTTATGACACTAAATGACTAAACATATCAATTAACAGTAATGCATGCTCTACGCTAACTTCGCATCAAGTGGAGTTGGCAGAGAGGTTGCAGTCTACTGACAATCAGATATGCACACCATGCAATTTTATGGGTCAATTTGATTACCGATTGTTTTTCTGATCGATTTTCGGATCACTTCTATACAAAATCAATCGGAAAAACAATGGGAAATCAGATTGGACCTGACGGGAAATTGCATGGTGTGTACCAGGTATTAGATGCACTTTAAAAAACCACCACCAGAGACACCATCACAGTCTACTCAGCTCTTCAAGATACACAACAGCCTAAGCCTTGCAAAACACAACAGGCTTCAGGTTGATAAAATCAGTTCTAGTTCTGCACTTATCCTGCAAGTCATGATTATTGTTAATTAGTTAAGATGCCCAATCCATTTAAATGTTAAAATAAAACTCTGGTAGGAGCTCAGTATTAATATCTACATAAATACATAACTGTCTTGAAGAGCCCCTCACAGGTTTGTATCCTAGCGGGGACACTATGTTCATGGAGCTTGTATATTCTTACAGTGCTTGAGTTGATTTCCTCCAGGTGTTTTAATTTCCTCTTACAGTCCAAAAGCCTCTAAAGTTTACTGTGATCAGTTCACTAAGATGTGGTTATAAACCCCGCTAACAATTAGGCTAGGTCATGGGTGGTCAAACCTTTTGACTCGACAGCCACACTGGGTTCTCAAGTTTATTTGAAGGGCAGAATAGGAGTGAGTGCGGCACGCAAAAAATGGGTATGGCCTTGGCAGTATGTGGGCAGAGCTTACTATAATGTAAAAGTGTAATGCAAAGACAATGGGCCTGAGTTTTCTCCCAAAACACAGTTAGGCAAAGTGGCCCTAATAGTAATTAGACAATGTTCTCCCCACCCATAAACAGCAAATGGGCAACAGCCAGTACTCTTTGGCACCAAACAACACAGGCCCAGGGACAGCAGGCAGACCCCCTAAGACACATCATTCCACAGGATTTCTTCCACAAAATACACATATTGTGGCTGCATTATCCCACAAAATACACGTAATGTGACAGCACTTCCCACAAAATACACTTAATGTGGCAATGTTCCCACAAAATACACATATTTGTCATAATTTCCCTCTCAAAAATACACATAAAACAACATAAAGCAGCATTTCCCCCCTTAAAAAGCAGCATTCCCCTTTAATGTTGTTATTGATCGGTGTCCCTTCTGTCCGTGTCCCCTCCCCCCCAAAGGTACTGTCCCCTAATGTGCCCTAATGTCCTGAAAATAAAAGCAATCTACTGACCTAGCAGGTGACCCTCGGCCTCTAGCGTCGCACCCTGATCTTCACATGTCCCGTGCTGACAGGTAGAGCAGGGCTACGGGAAGATGGCACCCACTGAAGACACAAATATTGTCAAGTGCTGGACTTTGGACGCCATTGTCCTGTAGCCCTGCTCTGTTGCACAGATTCCCATAGTCTGGAGGTGAGCTGTGGCTAGTGGACTGGCACAGCATCCATCGGGCAGGTGCAATGCCAGTTCACCTGCAGAGTGTGGTGGGGGTCATTGAATCCCTGCATCAGCAGACCGTAGTTTGCCCACCCCTGGGCTAGATTCACACTAACACCGGATGCACAACAGTGCATTCACAGCATATACTGAGCAGAAGCGCAGCGCCTGGCGAGATGCTGGACCTGATAGGCGGATGGTGATCACAAGGCCATATGTTTTTTCTGCTTTAGTCAACATGGTCTCACGTAAAGGAGAAACTGATCAACTCCAGTAGAAAACATCAGAATTGTGTTTTGAACTAAGCTCACTTAGCAGCACAGCGGCGTAGTGATTAGCGCTCTTGCCTTGCAGCACTGGGTCCTCAATCCCAGCCAGGGCATTACCTGCATGGAGTTTGTATGTTGTCCCTGTGTCTGTGTGGGATCTTCTGGGCACTCTGGTTTGCTCCAACATCCCAAAAACATTCAGATACGTTAATTGGCTTCCACCCAAAAATTGGCCCAAGACTGCAATACATACATGATACATACATAAACATATGACTGTGGTAGGTATTAGATTGTGAGCCAATGTGAGGAACAGCTAAGAGACAAGACAATATACTCTGTACAGCACTGCAGAAAATGTAAAGCAGCCCATACACTCAGCCGATCTTCTGGCCGACCGATCGATCGCGATCGATCGATCGATCGATCGATCGCAAATCGGTTGGTCAATCGACCGATCGACGGCCGATTTCGATCGATTTCGATGGATTTCCATCGAACTAGCAGGGTGGAAAATTTAGGTCGATCTGATGAGATTGCTTATCAGTTTGCATTGGCCTTAATGGAAATCTGATGGCAAAAAAATGCCATCAGATCGAATTTCAACAGATTTCAAACTGAAATCTATTGGAATTCTATCCTGGTAAAAAATGTTCTAAAAACGCATCAGATAGATCATCAGATGCATTTCTTATCTGTCTGCTGCCAATCTGACGAGTGTATGGGCACCTTAAGTGTTATATATATACTAAATAATAATAACTTTATACAATCATGCTGTTCTTTCTTTCATCACTCGTGTGTAAGTCAAGAGACTTCTATAAACATGAAGTACTAGTAGGGATGTTAATACCCAACACTGACAGATATCTCTGCTGACATGTCTTTGTTGTCAGATCAAGTAACAATGAAGTGAGTCCATGACTGATTACCTCACAGATGTATTGCTGCAGCCTGGAGAACAGACACTACACATACAGTCCTGTTTCTATATGCGGAGTGTTTGGCTGGGTGAGATTTATTTCCACCCCTGGCTTTATCCAGGAGAATGTTCCTATCCCACACAGCTATCACATCTAATTTAGTGTGATTGGAAGTGTGACACAAATAGAATATCCTAGTTATGTATGCATTGACTTTTATCGAGAAAGACTTGGATCTGAGATATGGAGTGGACAGTTGCGTGGGCACAGATTGAAAAAAAATAAAAAAATATTTTATTGTGCATTTCATAAAAAAACAAAAACAAATGGATTGTACATTCTTCATCTGCGATACACTCACATGAAATCTGTTGTCTTTACTACCTATCGTAGGATATTTCCCAGACTGGAAGGATATTGCGACAGTTACTGACGATAATCTATATTTTCTTCAATTTATTTTTTTTCCTTCTTCTGAAAAGGAGAGGTAGAGATCTTCTGTATCACCATTAGTGTTGCTGTTCTCCACACAACACGCTTCAGAACCTCGGGTAGTGGGGAAGGACAGGGATGATCACTGATGTGAGGTCCACGTCACACTTCATGAGACTCGTTGCTTCCTCCTTCTGGCTTGGAAGGAGGAAGCATCAGCGTCGCGTGAAGCAGAGTGTGGACCGCAGCCGCATGACCTCCTTCTGCCCCTTCCCACCTCCTGAGGTTCTGAAGTGTAATCCAGGTTTCCAGAGTAGAAAACCCCAATTCAAACAGCAAAACTAATCACTATGGCAGGGATGCAAATCTCGATCTCTCCAATTTGCTGGATTTTCAGGACTGCACAACTGAAGGAGAGGAAATTCATTGAGGTCACCAAAAATGGAGTATTTCAGAGGTTTTGGAACTTAGACCACTTCTTTCTTCAGAGCTCCCCCCTTGTAGCTTTTGCTCTTGTCTCCACCAACGACAGGAAGTTTGATCCTTCAAAAAATCCTCTTTCAAGTCTCAACCATAAAGCCCCATCCATTGCATACCATGCGCTCGTAATGTTACAGCTGTGCTGCAGCAACTTTTTTTTTTCCCCACAGGGGATATGGATCTTCACATCAATACATATGCAGGGTTGGACTGGGACACTGGGGGCCCACCAAAGAGATTTCAACCTGGGGCCCACACATCCCATGATTGCAGTGAAAAAAGGGCATGACCATGCACCGGAAGGTGGGCGTGGTCATGATGTATTATGGACAGGGACAAATGTACATCATCTTAGCAGCATTGTAATTCAGAGACACTGCTGCCCAGCAAAACTTTGCATAGAGTCCCCTCCTTCAATATAAAGTAATGTCCTACTTTGCAGAGGTTGCGACCGCAGAGGTTGCAACCGCATCGGGGCCCTTGGGCCAAAGGGGCCCGAAGGGCCCTCCCTCAACTACTGTATTGCCTCTCTATTGGTCCTGTGCTCATAATAATCACTTCTATAGATACTTTGTGGTATTCATTAACAAGCTATTTCCCATCCCTTTCTTGCACCTCTGACACTGTAGTTGCCATTGGCAGGTTTTGGTCGTATCAATTGTTATGTATAGAGTGCTTGGGAGGCCCCACTGTAAAATTTGCATCGAGGCCTACAGCTCCTTAGCTACTCCACTGCTCTAAGCATGAGTGATTACAGCGCCGAGAAGAGAATTTTTGTGCTGCAGGCAGCAATTGGAGCTCTGTCAGACAAGGAGGGGGGGCCCACCAGAGACCTGGAGGCAGGGCCCACCGAGGGAAAAAACTGTACTACTGTGGCCCAGTCCGACCCTGTACATATGTCATAATATATAAGAACAGTCAGATTACACCTGATGCCGCTGCAGAGCAAAAACCTAGGTCAGGTTGGAGAGCGGGTAAGCCTACATTATCTTGCAGAGATAGCACTTTGGAAGTGTATTTTATTGAATGCGGTTTTATGCATATGGGGTCTGTTTTTGCAGGAACACACAATTGATGGACAGACACAAGAGTCTATTGAGCACAAGGTGACTACAGGTGACTAAAGATTATGCAAATGCCTGTTGATATAGGCAGCATGAAAAAATACTTTTACACAATTAGGCAGTGAATTAAAGTTGTGGGTCTCTTTCTGAAAAATAAAGTTAAATTAGGTTTACTTAAAGCTACGTACACATGCCTGATCACTTCAAACGACGGGTCGTCATACCCACCTGCGAGGCGGCCGTTCTGATGACAGTTTCCCTGTGTGTACAGTCTGTCGGCAGGCTGATAAGGCTGGTTTTGACTGATCCGCTCGGCAGATTGGTCAAAACCAGCCTTATCAGCCTGCCCAGCCTGCACACACCGGCAAACTGCCATCAGAATGGCCACCCCGCGGGCGGGTCTGACAACCGGTAGTTTATTAACCACTTCCCGACCACCGTATGTACAATTGGCGGCCGGGAAGTGCACCCCGCAAGGACCGCCGTATTGACAAATGGCGGCGGTCCTTGTAGGGGCATGGGCGGAGCGATCGCGTCATCCGTGACGCGATCCTCCACCTCCGCCTGGCGCCGCTCACCCGCCGCAACATCCCGCCGGCCATACGGAAGCGCCGGCGGGATGTTAACCCGACGATCGCCGCATACAAAGTGTATAATACACTTTGTAATGTTTACAAAGTGTATTATACAGGCTGCCTCCTGCCCTGGTGGTCCCAGTGTCCGAGGGACCACCAGGGCAGGCTGCAGCCACCCTAGTCTGCACCAAGCACACTGATTTTTTTACCCCCCCTGCCCCAGATCGCCCACAGCACCCATCAGACCCCCCCCCCTGCCCACCCCCCAGACCCCTGTTTGCACCCAATCACCCCCCTAATCACCCATCAATCACTCCCTGTCACTATCTGTCAACGCTATTTTTTTTTATCCCCCCCCTGCCCACTGCTCCCTCCTGATCACCCCCCCCACCCCTCAGATTCTCCCCAGACCCCCCCCCCCAGACCCCCCCCCATGTACTGTATGCATCTATCCCCCCTGATCACCTGTCAATCACCTGTCAATCACCTGTCAATCGCCTGTCAATCACCCATCAATCACCCCCTGTCACTGCCACCCATCAATCAGCCCCTAACCTGCCCCTTGTGGGCAATCTGATCACCCCCCCACACCAATAGATCGCCCGCAGATCCGACATCAGATCACCTCCCAAATCCATTGTTTACATCTATTCTCTCCTCTAAACACCCACTAATTACCCATCAATCACCCATCAATCACCCCCTATCACCACCTGTCACTTTTACCTATCAGATCAGACCCTAATCTGCCCCTTGCGGGCACCCAATCACCCGCCCACACGCTCAGATTGCCCTCTGACCCCCCCTTATCAATTCATCAGTGCATTAATTACATCTGTTCTTCCCAGTAATAACCCACTGATAACCTGTCAATCACCTGCCAATCACCTATCACCCATCAATCATCCCCTGTCACTGCCACCCATCAATCAGCCCCTAACCTGCCCCTTGCGGGCAATCTGATCACCCACCCACACCATTAGATTGCCCGCAAACCCGCTGTCAGATTACCTCCCAAATGTATTGTTTACATCTGTTATCTTCTCTAAACACCCACTAATTACCCATCAATCACCCCCTATCACCAGGGCCGGATTTGTACTCTTTACTGCCCAAGGCCGCTGTCACCAGCCGCCCCCCTTCAGTATAGGTAGCCAGATTACCCCTCCCCCTTCCCTCTAGTATAGGTAACCTGATACCGCCCCCCTTCCGGTATAGGTAGCCAGATGACTCTTCCCCCTTTCCCTCTAGTATAGGTAGCTTGATGACCCTCCAGTATAGGTAGTCAGATGACCCCCCCCCCCCCTTACCTCTAGTATAGGTAGTCAGATGACTCCCTTAATCCCTCCTTTTCCCACCTCCCTTTCAGTATAGGTAGCCAGCTCGCCTTCACACCGCAGCAGCCATCAGTGTCATGCATTTCTCCATTCTCCAGTGCCGAAGCTTCCTCTTCCCCTCTGTCTCTAATGCTGCCCAAGTCCATAGCCGCCAGCCACAATGCAAACATGCACATAGAGCAAGGTGGACGTTGAACAGGCTGCTGGCAGCAGAGTACCGCAGCCAGGCACTCGCCTGATCTCCCTGCATTGCAGCATTTGCAAGTTTGCAAATGCTGCATAAGTTCTGCCTGCTGCTTTGGTGCCCTTGCTCCTGTGGTGCCCTAGGCCATGGCCTAGATGGCCTTGCCTGAAATCCGGCCCTGCCTATCACCACCTGTCACTGTTACCTATCAGATCAGACCCTAATCTGCCCCTTGCGGGCACCCAATCACCCGCCCACACGCTCAGATTGCCCTCTGACCCCCCCTTATCAATTCACCAGTGCATTAATTACATCTGTTATTCCCAGTAATAACCCACTGATCACCTGTCAATCACCTGCCAATCACCTATCACCCATCAATCACCCCCTGTCACTGCCACCCATCAATCAGCCCCTAACCTGCCCCTTGCGGGCAATCTGATCACCCACCCACACCATTAGATTGCCCGCAAACCCGCTGTCAGATTACCTCCCAAATGTATTGTTTACATCTGTTATCTTCTCTAAACACCCACTAATTACCCATCAATCACCCCCTATCACCACCTGTCACTGTTACCTATCAGATCAGACCCTAATCTGCCCCTTGCGGGCACCCAATCACCCGCCCACACGCTCAGATTGCCCTCAGACCCCCCCCTTATCAATTCGCCAGTGCATTAATTACATCTGTCCTTCCCTGTAATAACCCACTGATCACCTGTCAATCACCTGCCAATCACCTATCACCCATCAATCACCCCCTGTCACTGCCACCCAACAAACAGCCCCTAACCTGCCCCTTGCGGGCAATCTGATCACCCACCCACACCAATAGATCGCCCGCAGATCCGACATCAGATCACAACCCAAGCGCAGTGTTTCCATCTATTCTCTCCTCTAAACACCCACTAATTACCCATCAATCACCCATCAATCACCCCCTATCACCACCTGTCACTGTTACCCATCAGATCAGACCCTAATCTGCCCCTTGCGGGCACCCAATCACCCGCCTACACGCTCAGATTGCCCTCAGACCCCCCCTTATCAATTCGCCAGAGCAATATTTACATCTGTTCTCCCCTGTAATAACCCACTGATTACCTGTCAATCACCTATCAATCACCCATTAATCACCCCCTGTCACTGCCACCCATCAATCACCCCCTGTCACTGCCACCCATCAATCACCCGCTGTCACTGCCACCCATCAATCAGCCCCTAACCTGCCCCTTGCGGGCAATCTGATCACCCACCCACACCAATAGATCGCCCGCAGATCCGACGTCCGATCACCTCCCAAGTGCAGTGTTTACATCTGTTCTCTACCCTAAACACCCACTAATTACCCATCAATCACCCCCTGTCACTGCTACCTATCAGATTAGACCCCTATCTTCCCCTAGGGCACTCAATCACCCGCCCACACCCTCAGAATGCCCTCAGACCCCAGCCCTGATCACCTCGCCAGTGCATTGCTTGCATCTATTCCCCCCTCTAATCACACCTTGAGACACCCATCAATCACCTCCTGTCACCCCCTAGCACACCTACCCATCAGATCAGGCCCTAATTTGCCCCGTGTGGGCTCCTGATCACTCGGCCAAACCCTCAGATCCCCCTCAGACCCCCTTCCGATCACCTCCCCAGTGCATTGATTGCATCTATTTTCCCCTCTAACCACCCCCTGAGACACCCATCAATCACCTCCTGTCACCCCCCAAGCACTCCTATCCATCAGATCAGGCCCAATACAACCTGTCATCTAAAAGGCCACCCTGCTTATGACCGGTTCCACAAAATTCGCCCCCTCATAGACCACCTGTCATCAAAATTTGCAGATGCTTATACCCCTGAACAGTCATTTTGAGACATTTGGTTTCCAGACTACTCACGGTTTTGGGCCCGTAAAATGCCAGGGCGGTATAGGAACCCCACAAGTGACCCCATTTTAGAAAAAAAAGACACCCAAAGGTATTCTGTTAGGTATATGACAAGTTCATAGAAGATTTTATTTTCTGTCAAAAGTTAGCGGAAATTTATTTTTTTGTTTTTTTTTCACAAAGTGTCATTTTCCACTAACTTGTGACAAAAAATAAAATCTTCTATGAACTCGCCATACACCTAACGGAATACCTTGGGGTGTCTTCTTTCTAAAATGGGGTCACTTGTGGGGTTCCTATACTGCCCTGGCATTTTAGGGGCCCTAAACCGTGAGGAGTAGTCTAGAAAACAAATGCCTCAAAATGACCTGTGAATAGGACGTTGGGCCCCTTAGCGCACCTAGGCTGCAAAAAAGTGTCACACATGTGGTACCGCCGTACTCAGGAAAAGTAGTATAATGTGTTTTGGGGTGTATTTTTACACATACCCATGCTGGGTGGGAGAAATTTCTATGTAAATGGACAATTGTGTGTAAAAAAAATCAAACATTTGTCATTTACAGAGATATTTCTCCCACTTAGCATGGGTATGTGTAAAAATACACCCCAAAACACATTATACTACTTCTCCTGAGTACGGCGGTACCACATGTGTGGCACTTTTTTACACCCTAAGTACGCTAAGGGGCCCAAAGTCCAATGAGTACCTTTAGGATTTCACAGGTCATTTTGCGACATTTGGTTTCAAGACTACTCCTCGCGGCTTAGGGCCCCTAAAATGCCAGGGCAGTATAGGAACCCCACAAATGACCCCATTCTAGAAAGAAGACACCCCAAGGTATTCCGTTAGGAGTATGGTGAGTTCATAGAAGATTTTATTTTTTGTCACAAGTTAGCGGAAAATGACACTTTGTGGAAAAAAAACAATTAAAATCAATTTCTGCTAACTTGTGACAAAAAAATTAAAACTTCTATGAACTCACCATACTCCTAACGGAATACCTTGGGGTGTCTTCTTTCTAAAATGGGGTCATTAGTGGGGTTCCTACACTGCCCTGGCATTTTAGGGGCCCTAAACTGTGAGGAGTAGTCTTGAAACAAAAATGACCTGTGAAATCCTAAAGGTACTCATTGGACTTTGGGCCCCTTAGCGCAGTTAGGGTGCAAAAAAGTGCCACACATGTGGTATTGCCGTACTCGGGAGAAGTAGTACAATGTGTTTTGGGGTGTATTTTTACACCTACCCATGCTGGGTGGGAGAAATACCTCTGTAAATGACAATCTTTTGATTTTTTTACACACAATTGTCCATTTACAGAGGTATTTCTCCCACCCAGCATGGGTATGTGTAAAAATACACCCCAAAACACATTGTACTACTTCTCCCGAGTACGGAGATACCACATGTGTGGCACTTTTTTGCACCCTAACTGCGCTAAAGGGCCCAAAGTCTAATGAGTACCTTTAGGATTTCACAGGTCATTTTGAGAAATTTCTGTAAGGCTTGGTGGTGTATTCTCCACAGTCAGCATGCAACGCATGAGCTGGCGTGGAGGAGGTACACACACTAGCACAAGGAAACAGGCTATCCCTAGTATAGTGGAGGGGAGGACTGACTCCAATAGGAGATTGTGGCGCACAGAGGCGGTGCAGATCTGACAGCCACAAACAATGCTTTCGTTATAACGTCTCAGCGCAAAGTAGCGCTGAGCGCATAAACCAGAACTGAGGAGATCAGGACAGGTAGACAGAATGAACGCTTGCTAGCTAGCGGCTACTTAGCGACAGCAAGCGTCCAAAACCAGACAGACTGGAATGAGGCAGCCAATGCGATGCGGCGATGGCGTGCCTCACAAAGACAGGACAGGATAGTCAGAAAATAGCAGGATTAAGATAGATGAACGTAACACAGATAAATATACAATAAGTATGTTTTCCTAGCGTATTACAATTACAGCTATCAATGAAACTATTTGTAACGTCTGACTAACATATGTATATATCGGCAATGAACCGATATATGACATAAGCAGGAACGCTGACTAGGAATGGAGTAACACAGGGAACAGGACTCAGAAGGATTCGCTATCTCTTCGCAGAGATGAACGCAATCCACAAACGGTAACAGAACAGGATTCAGAAGGATTCGTTATCTCTTCGCAGAGATGAACGCAATCCACAAACAGTAACAGAACAGGATTCAGAAGGATTCGTTATCTCTTCGCAGAGATGAACGCAATCCACAAACAGAACCAGGAGCAGGGTAACTACCTCAGCACGGGTGGTCACGGTACGCGCAACCTACCAAAACGTGCTGGAAAGCTGACTAACTGCACACAGGATATAAACAGTTCGTGTACGTATACATCAGCGACACTGATGTATCAACGTAACACAAATACAAGTAAAATAATAAACGTGCTGGTATGCATATATATTGGCAATGAACCAATATATGATGCAAAGACCAGCAAAGTATCTTTATAACAAGAAACACGATCGGGGGCTAAAGCGACAGCAAGGCAGGCTTAAGCTGAAGTTATGAAAACCCAAGGAAACCCTGCAGGAAGCAGATCTTTATACTGAGGTCATCCAATGGGAGCAGACATGCAGATTCCCACACAGGTGAATGATAATCAGTTACAAGCTGACAGCAGGGAAAGACAGACAAAGCTATGCAGCTTGCATGGAAAGACATCAGAACTGCCTGAGCTGCAGCACTACTTCCAGCAATAGCTGCTGCAGCAGCGATCATTACAGTACCCCTGCCTTTAAAAGCGGATTCCAGACGCTTTTCAAAACTGAAATTTCCAACAAAACAGTCTGACTGATAATTCATGATGACCGGGACAGCCCGGCAAGACCGAATTCCAGAATCAGTCCCCACAAGACTGGACCCATCAGAACCAGAACCTACAGAACCATGCCCATCAGTACTACAAGCCCCAGTGTGACACCCATCAGAACCATGATTTCCAGAAGAAAGCCCTCCGAAACTCCCTGAGCGATACCCACCGCCTTCCAGGAACAGTTCAGAAACGCCAAAGCCTTTGCAATGCCCACCGGTACTGTCTTTACCAACACAAAACCCACTGTTGAACCAGTCCAAGGCACCAGGACAAGTTTTCTCAGAGACCTCCCAGAACACCTTGAAGCTCCAAAGAGATCCCCATAGGTCAGAATGCCCCTTAGGCTCACATGGAGAACTATCAAGAACCCCTATGGAACCTAGGGCAATTCCCGAGTCAGGGCCACAAGGACAAACATCAATATCAGGGCTTTCAGGGACCAGAACCATCTCTGGGCATGCAGGCAGACTGGCAACATCAGAACATGTTCCCACTAAGGAAGCATCAGAGCACGCTAACACCTTAAACACACTTGGGCATTCTGGCACACAAAGAACATCTGGGCACACTGGCACAAGAGAAACCTCTGGGCATGTCAAGGAACTGTGAGCCTCAGGGTCAGCCAAGACAGGACCAAAACCAGGACTGGCCAAAAAAAAATCATCATGACTAGACTTCGCAACTACTGGATTTTTACACGAGAATGCAGGATCAGACTTAGATGTCGCTGATTCCAGCAAAGTCAGTAACAAATCAGATTCAGGGGCACTAACAAGACAGGACAAATCTTCTGATGTATGCACTGAACCAGATAGGGACTCCACAACTACCTCTGGACTGGACAGAGACTCATCTAATACACTGGATTGGAGCTCATGAGGCGCTGCAGAACAAGTCAGCATTGCAGCAGCCCCCACTGGACTAGGCAAAACTGAGGAATTCCCTGGACAGGAAGGGGACTCTGGAACCTCTGCCACAGCGGCCAGAGAACCAGAATCTTTCAGGATACAGGGCTGGGTTTCAGGAACACACATCAGACCGGACTGAAATTCTGAGATTTCTATTATTTTGACCAGAGAATCAGAATTATCCATGTTACAGGGCAAGACTTCTGAAACATTCAGAGGACAGGGCTGGAGTTCCTCGGCTGTTACAACACTGGAGAGGGACTCAACATTGGTTAAATCAGACTGTGTACAGGGCAAGGTATCTAACACAATTGCTGACGAGGACAATATTTCAATGGCTTCTGCTTTGCTGGGCAGAAATTCACCAAGTTTTATTAGAGCAGACTGTAATTCCAAAACAGCTGCTAGACAAGTGAATATTACTGCAACACCAACTGAGGTAAGCAGTGCCTCAGACCCTTCTGCTAGAGGGTTTGAAATATCCAAAGTACTGGGTGAAGCATAAGACTCTGCGACCACAGCTTCACTGGACAGGATCACTGAACAGTCCATATTGCAGGGCAAAACCATGGAAGCACCTGCTGGACAGCATAATGATTCTGTGACCTGAGTTTCATTGGAGAGATCTACTGCACAATTCATGGTACAGGGCAAATTTACTGGAAGATTTTCTGAACAAGGTAATAATTCTGCGATTTCAGGTTCACATAGCAGATGCTCTGAGCTATTCATGAAACTAGAGCGAGGTGTAGAAACAGGAAGATCAAGACACAATGTTTGCGCATCTGAATCACCATTCATTTGTAAAATTGGAAAATTCAGATGCCGGGGTTCTGATGTTTCTAGACAGGATTGCTGGGACTCGGAAACTGATGTAGTGCATCTATTGGCATCTGCTGGATCAGACAGGAGTTGAACTTTATTAACACAGGTAATTTCTGCAGAAGTGTTTGCAGAGACAGGCAAGATTTTTCTGGTGTCTGTTTCACTAAACAAAGAGTCATGAGTACTGGCTAGGCTGGACTCGGAAGTCAGCAGGACCTCTGGATTCTCTGCTGAGAAATTTGCGCAGGGCAAGGTTAAGAATGTATCAGTGGCTTCTGTTTTACTGGGAAGTAACACTGAGTTATCCATGGTACAGGGTGGAATTGCAGGAACTTCAATTTCACACAAAAAGAGCTCCGAATCACCTGCTGAATCAGCCAAAGGTGCTGAAGCAGGCGGGTCAGAACGCCAAATTTGCGAATTCGGAGTCACATAAAAATCATCCAAAATCAGTTCCCACACATCAATCAAGGGAGCCACACAGTCATACCTACACACACCAGCCTCTATTAGGTTATAGGCTGACTTAATGCATGCGTTCAATACCATTTCACTTTTTGCACTGTAAAATTGACAAAATGAACTTGAATCATTCTTCCATTCACAGACCAGGGCTTCCATCTCTCCCCTCTCGAATGGAGGATCCCATGCATACTTAACAGCGAAACATTTAGGCTGATCACAGTCTGCAGATATGATTGTGGCAGGCACATGTATAGGGTTAATTAGCAGGTGATTGGCAGATTCCTTATTCTTAAGAATCTCCAATACCTGTAGCAAGTGTTGAACTGTAGTGTATGCAAACTTCCCTTGGTTCACAAATAAGTTGATTTGTTCAATACTCTGTAATATCTCATCATAATCATACTCAGATAATTCCGGAGCAGTGCTTTTCAGCGCTGCTATATTTGGGCGCAGCCGGCGCCTCCATAGACTTCAATAGGAATCATTCCTATTGAAGCGCTCAGTGAGTAACATCGGCTCCGTCAGAAGACAGAGCCGAAGTTGCTTAAAAACATAATAATTCGGCCTCCAGCAATCGCTGGAAGCCGAATTATTTCATTCCCCCACTATCCATGTCGGCCTGGAGGGGGAATAGTAATTAAATCGGCCCGGACTTGTGCAGAAGCAGGATCAGCTATATACCGCTGTATCCTGCGCCCAAGTCTACCGGCGCCGATTTCAAATGTACGCGATAATTCTTTTAAACAAAAATCTTTATTTTCCCTAGCCAGGGAGGAAAGTTCATTAGTAGTTTCATAAGTCCATTTAACTCCCCTGAAAGACAATTGCATTTCATTATCTGTTAATGGCAGAATCTCATTATAGGTCTCAGTCGCTAAGGATAACGATTCTGCAGATTGGACACGTTTCTTAGAACGTTTGCGTTTTGCCTTTGACCTTGCGGTTTTTGGTGATTTATTCAAAGCTGCAGGAAAATTATCAGTAACACTTTCTGCTTGCTGCTCATTCTTGCAAGCAATTGAAGGAGCAGCTGATTGGCCTGCTGCCAGGAGTTCATTAAGAGGAAAAGGCAATGGATCTATGCGCAACCAGTTATGGATCACAAACGCTAGAAATTCCAGCGGTCTATCTTTCAAATCGGAATGATTGAGAACATCAAATGCCCACTGGAATAATTCCCCTTTAAACAAAATATAACTTAGTTGGAGTGCCCAGGTTGAAACAGGAGTCGCTTGGAGATCAGGATTGGCCAGGAACCTGGCACATTCAGAGAAAAACTCATTTTCTGTTTCAGAGCTAAGTTCTTCAAATTTCTTAAAGGAACAGGAACCATAATTAACAGTGTCATACTTTCTGGGAATCCCCCCCACAATGGGGATTGGTAATGGGGTTTTCATAATGTAAGGCTTGGTGGTGTATTCTCCACAGTCAGCATGCAACGCATGAGCTGGCGTGGAGGAGGTACACACACTAGCACAAGGAAACAGGCTATCCCTAGTATAGTGGAGGGGAGGACTGACTCCAATAGGAGATTGTGGCGCACAGAGGCGGTGCAGATCTGACAGCCACAAACAATGCTTTCGTTATAACGTCTCAGCGCAAAGTAGCGCTGAGCGCATAAACCAGAACTGAGGAGATCAGGACAGGTAGACAGAATGAACGCTTGCTAGCTAGCGGCTACTTAGCGACAGCAAGCGTCCAAAACCAGACAGACTGGAATGAGGCAGCCAATGCGATGCGGCGATGGCGTGCCTCACAAAGACAGGACAGGATAGTCAGAAAATAGCAGGATTAAGATAGATGAACGTAACACAGATAAATATACAATAAGTATGTTTTCCTAGCGTATTACAATTACAGCTATCAATGAAACTATTTGTAACGTCTGACTAACATATGTATATATCGGCAATGAACCGATATATGACATAAGCAGGAACGCTGACTAGGAATGGAGTAACACAGGGAACAGGACTCAGAAGGATTCGCTATCTCTTCGCAGAGATGAACGCAATCCACAAACGGTAACAGAACAGGATTCAGAAGGATTCGTTATCTCTTCGCAGAGATGAACGCAATCCACAAACAGTAACAGAACAGGATTCAGAAGGATTCGTTATCTCTTCGCAGAGATGAACGCAATCCACAAACAGAACCAGGAGCAGGGTAACTACCTCAGCACGGGTGGTCACGGTACGCGCAACCTACCAAAACGTGCTGGAAAGCTGACTAACTGCACACAGGATATAAACAGTTCGTGTACGTATACATCAGCGACACTGATGTATCAACGTAACACAAATACAAGTAAAATAATAAACGTGCTGGTATGCATATATATTGGCAATGAACCAATATATGATGCAAAGACCAGCAAAGTATCTTTATAACAAGAAACACGATCGGGGGCTAAAGCGACAGCAAGGCAGGCTTAAGCTGAAGCTATGAAAACCCAAGGAAACCCTGCAGGAAGCAGATCTTTATACTGAGGTCATCCAATGGGAGCAGCCATTCAGATTCCCACACAGGTGAATGATAATCAGTCACAAGCTGACAGCAGGGAAAGACAGACAAAGCTATGCAGCTTGCATGGAAAGACATCAGAACTGCCTGAGCTGCAGCACTACTTCCAGCAATAGCTGCTGCAGCAGCGATCATTACAATTTCGTTTCAAGACTACTCCTCACGGTTTAGGGCCCCTAAAATGCCAGGGCAGTATAGGAACCCCACAAATGACCCCATTTTAGAAAGAAGACACCCCAAGGTATTCCGTTAGTAGCATAGCGAGTTCATAGAAGATTTTATTTTTTGTTACAAGTTAGCGGAAATTGATTTTAATTGTGTTTTTTCACAAAGTGTCATTTTCCGCTAACTTGTGACAAAAAATAAAATCTTCTATGAACTCACCATACTCCTAACGGAATACCTTGGGGCGTCTTCTTTCTAAAAGGGGGTCATTTGTGGGGTTCCTATACTGCCCTGGCATTTTAGGGGCCCTAAACCGTGAGGAGTAGTCTTGAAACGAAATTTCTCAAAATGACCTGTGAAATCCTAAAGGTACTCATTGGACTTTGGGCCCTTTAGCGCAGTTAGGGTGCAAAAAAGTGCCACACATGTGGTATCGCAGTACTCAGGAGAAGTAGTATAATGTGTTTTGGGGTGTATTTTTACACATACCCATGCTGAGTGGGAGGAAGATCTCTGTAAATGGACAATTGTGTGTAAAAAAAAAAAACAAATTGTCATTTACAGAGATATTTCTCCCACCCAGCATGGGTATGTGTAAAAATACACCCCAAAACACATTATACTACTTCTCCTGAGTACGGCAATACCACATGTGTGGCACTTTTTTGCAGCCTAACTGCGCTAAGGGGCCCAAAGTCCAATGAGCACCTTTAGGCTTTACAGGGGTGCTTACAATTTAGCACCCCCCAAAATGTCAGGACAGTAAACACACCCCACAAATGACCCCATTTTGGAAAGTAGACCCTTCAAGGTATTCAGAGAGGGGCATGGTGAGTCCGTGGCAGATTTCATTTTTTTTTGTCGCAAGTTAGAAGAAATGGAAACTTTTTTTTTTTGTTTTGTTTTGTCACAAAGTGTCATTTTCCGTTTACTTGTGACAAAAAATAATATCTTCTATGAACTCACTATGCCTCTCAGTGAATACTTTGGGATGTCTTCTTTCCAAAATGGGGTCATTTGGGGGGTATTTATACTATCCTGGAATTCTAGCCCCTCATGAAACATGACAGGGGGTCAGAAAAGTCATAGATGCTTGAAAATGGGAAAATTCACTTTTTGCACCATAGTTTGTAAACGCTATAACTTTTACCCAAACCAATAAATATACACTGAATGGGTTTTTTTTTATACAAAACATGTTTGTCCACATTTTTCGCGCTGCATGTATACAGAAATTTTACTTTATTTGAAAACTGTCAGCACAGAAAGTTAAAAAAATCATTTTTTTGCCAAAATTCATGTCTTTTTTGCTGAATATAATAAAAAGTAAAAATCGCAGGAGCAATCAAATAGCACCAAAAGAAAGCTTTATTAGTGACAAGAAAAGGAGCCAAAATTCATTTAGGTGGTAGGTTGTATGAGCGAGCAATAAACCGTGAAAGCTGCAGTGGTCTGAATGGAAAAAAAAGTGGCCGGTCCTTAAAGAGGAGCTGTTAGGTATAAGGTCTCAGAGAAAATAAACACATATATCAGTAGCTAAAGATTGGCTGTACTTACATTACATATGCATTTCACTGTCCACGTTTGGATTTCACAGAATATTTATATAGTATATGCAGAGAATGATGCTCCTGACAGCCCATGGCAGGTTCCATGTTTGTGAAGCCAAATGTGTCGTCATGTCCTGCCTGCTTCCCTATTCACAGAGGAGCTCTTACAGAATAACACAGTGTGCAGTGAATATTAATGAGCCATGTGGCTAGGAACAATAGCTGACTCCTGCAGTGTACTCTGCCCCGGAGATTTATCTGTGCTGTGGCTGGACTGAGTTAGAAGCTGCTGAAACTTGATCCCGTCTTCTCCTTAGCAGCCGAGGGGAGGGCCCCAGAATGCTTTGCAGTATGGAATGCGGCTTGCGTCCTCCTTAGGAGCTTAGCTTTGCTGATAAGAACACATTAAATGTAAGAGAGATTTTTATCTTTAGTAATGTCTTTTTGGCTTCTGTCTAAACTGTTTAACACAGGAGAATAGAGGTTTAAATTAGCTTCTGCAGCCTGACAGTTACTCTTTAAGGGGTAAAAAGCCCTAGGTCCTCAAGTGGTTAAAGTCAGACATGTGTACGAACCTTAAAGCATTCAGAAAAGAGAAAAGAATGGCTCATCAGCACTGCCTTTTGTATACATGTATAACAATATTTATTAGGTCAACAAAATCATAAAACATATATAAAACCACTTAAAACAACGATAAACCGTATCCTCCCCCAATATTTCATTTGTATAACTTAAAAGTAAGTAAAGACCTCTATATAATTTTTTATTTTAATTCTTTGGAAAGGTTCCATATTGAGGGCCGGGGCTGATCGTGTTCTGCGGTTGTGCAGTTCGAAGAAATTACAACTGCGCATGAGCGATTGGCAAGATTTTAGAGGGGCAAAGTCATCAAGGGGCCAGGACGACTATGGGGGCTAGAAGAAGCCATAGGTAAGGTAAACTGGAGAACTTACTATCGCTTTAGGTTCCCTTTAAAAGAAAAACTAAATTGAAAAGGGAAATACAGTCATCTTCCAAGGATTCAGCAGTGACAGCAGATTAGTATTTGTAATTTTATACGTTAAGTATGTTGAGCTTTGGGATGAATATGCAAATTAGTCAGAGGCAGAATTAGGTTAAAAGTGTCCTAGGCAAGAAAGCAGGTTTGGCTCCTCCTACGTATCTCATGGCTTATCTGGTAAGGTGAGGTAGTTGAAGGAATCAGTGGTGGTGCTAGACAGGACCCCTGGACACCCACAAGACCCTAGACACCTGCCTAGATTACCTTATGGATGATCCAATGTGTTCCATTTGGCGCAAATCAGAACAGTTTGAGCCCCAAAAATGTATAAGGCTGCGATTACAGGGGGCATTGTGATGTGGTGTTATGGCTGCATTGTAACGTGGAACGCTGCAAAAACAATGGGACATTCACAGTGCAGCCATTGTGGTGCAATCTAATGGCATGAGGCATCCTATTGCTGTGAATGCAAAACATGTGCATTAAAGTGTACCCAAGGCAATATGTGACATGAGATAAACGTGTATGTACAGTACAAAACATATTAATAGCCAAAAAAGTGTATTATAGCAGACACACAACAAAAGACTTCCTTAACATCCAATTTCCCCAGGTAAACGTCTATACATCAAAAGATTGCATTTTGGTTACAGGTAGCAGTTTGCCTGTAAACAGACACAGACAATCACATCCGAGATTGTCTGCTATTGTTCTCCCTCAGAGGGCTGCTAATTAGCAGTACCCTGCTACCCCAGGAATACAAAGCAAATTTAGTTTCACAGACAATCACACCTGGGACAGCAGATCAAAGGTGACTGTTAGTGGCCTAATGAGCCCCTTCCTTGCCTATTGACGGTGACTGGTCTATTCAATGAAGACAAAGGCAGTTCCCTTGATCTCTGCCCTGAATGACTGTTTTAATCTACATACAGACATTATCCAGGTGACACCTTCCAAAAGCCAAGCTGGCTGACATTAGTGTTGGGCGAACACCTGGATGTTCGGGTTCGGGAAAGTTCGCCGAACATGGCCGCAATGTTCGGCATGTTCGGGCCGAACCCCGAACTCCCCGAACATCCCGCTTTTGGGGGCCCTATGGGGTCGCAGGCATAAGGGGGGAGCATGCCCCGATCGCGGGGGGGGGGGGTCGGAAATTCCCCCCACCCCCTCCGCTAGCGCTCCCCCCTCTGCCCGCTTCCCCATTCAAAAGTTAGGAAGTGAAACTGTACCTGTGCGGTAGTGGGTGGCTGGCAGTGGGCGGCACTATGGAGTGACTGAGGAGGAGGAGGAGTCCGGAGAGTGACGCGTTGAGGGAGGCCGGGCAGTGGGCGGATCAGCAGTAGTACGGTACTACTGCTGATCCGCCCGCTGCCCGGCCTCCCTCAACGCGTCACTCTCCGGACTCCTCCTCCTCCTCAGTCACTCCATAGTGCCGCCCACTGCCAGCCACCCACTACCGCACAGGTACAGTTTCACTTCCTAACTTTTGAATGGGGAAGCGGGCAGAGGGGGGAGCGCTAGCGGAGGGGGTGGGGGGAATTTCCGACCCCCCCCCCCGCGATCGGGGCATGCTCCCCCCTTATGCCTGCGACCCCATAGGGGGGCAGTATTCGGGCGAACAGGGCCCTGTTCGTGCCGAACAGGGGCCCTGTTCGGCCAGGCAATGAGCCGTTCGGGTGAACCCGAACAGTTTGGCCGAACACCACCAGGTGTTCGGCCGAACGCGAACATCACCCGAACAGGGTGATGTTCTGCAGAACCCGAACAGTGGCGAACACTGTTCGCCCAACACTAGCTGACATACCTACACCTCTGACAAAATATATAGCAGACAGAAGCATGACAAAATATATCCCTGTCTTACCTTTAACCTCATAACTAGCTGCTATATTCCTGACACCTGGGATAATAAGAACAGTCATTTTGGGGAGTAGGAGGATAAGTATAATTGTTTATCTCATCAGACAGTTTTCACCTTGGGTTCACTTCAACAGTGAAACATAATTATTATTGACTGTATGCTTCAACCTATGCGACGCAATGGTTGGAGAACGTGTGCCATGACTTTCTCATTCCATTGCATTCCTGCTATACAGGAATAATAATCAGAGCCGGGACAAGGTCCTCCAGCACCCAAAGCTTAGACACCAAAGTGCGCCCCTCCATCCCCCCCACCCCAGCCGTCACACACTGATTGCTATTAGACCAAGACGCACCCCAGGGCCCTCAACACCTTAATCTCTAGTGATCTGGCTTGCAGTCACTGCCATGTATCCCCTTTTCGTATTTCTCTGTGCTTCAAAAACAATAGGGGAATGATAGCTGAGTGAGTTGTGCTCCCCCTCCTACACTGTGCCCTGAGGCTGGAGCCTCTCGCCTCTGCGTCGGCCCGGCCCTGATAATAATACTGTATATACCTTAATATTTATTACAATATATATAATACAACACAACATTCCACTCTGAATCTGGCCTAAGTTTTGTTCCTAAGATTAGAAAACCCCATGCTGATAAATAGAGTAGAATAATAAATGTAACATTATTTCCTACAGTATATGATGATGTTTCTTTAGCAACACATCAATAAAACCATGTTTGATAAAACACTGCATTAGGCGAGGGAAAAATGCACAGCTATCCAGGAAAACATCTCTCATGGATAAACATGATCATCTCCGCTGTTTCGTATTCAGCAAATGATTCCTGACATCTGTGTTCACAAACAGTGACATGATTCACATGAGGCTTTCATTATGGTGTCACAGATGTCATTTACTGTCACTCTGCATTTTATCTGGGTGTCTTCAGTGGCATGTAAGGCTGTGTGAACTGTTTGCAGTAATGTTCATTTTAAATTCATATCCTTAATGTTTGCTAAAGTTTTAAGATGGACCTCGGGTTCTCAGATAAAATATGTTATGTGCAATGCTGTAGCTAAGGAGCTATGAGGTCCAGTGTGAGTGTTTCACTGGGCCCCTTTAAAGAGAGCATGAGGTGGGCTCAACAAATGAAAATTAAAGTAGGCTACCTGGGGGGGGGGGGGGGGGGGGCGTGGCCTGAACCTAATGGCGTGAGGACGTGCTGCAAAGGAGCTCCCGTCCACCAGTATCCTGAAACTTACTATTACAGCGAACAAACTCCTTGGCTGTGATCCCCTCCTGCTCTGTGAGACCTGCTGACCCCTCACGAGTGCAGCATGACCACTCCACGCTCATCTGAAATGATTCAGAAGCTGCAAAAGTTTCGCCACGAAGACCAAGATGGCGCAGACTCGAACTCTCAACCTCCATCAGACGATGACCCTGTCTCCTCCGTCAAACAAAAATGCCCGACTCTACCGAGGCAGAGTCCAGGATCAGCGCCCTGGAAGACTCAGTGAGACCGCTGCACCTAAAAGTGGGACAGTCTCATGAGGGCTTAAAAGTCGTTATGGATCGGCAGGAAGATCATGAAACCCGGCAGCGCCAATCGATTATATATGGATCGTGGGCCTCCCAAAAAAGGCAGAAGGTAAAGACCCCGAGAAGTTCACTGAGCAATTACTAATTTCCCTTTTCAGAGAAGATTCTTTTTCTAAAGTCTTTATTGTGGAAAGGGCACATAGAATTTCTCCTAAAGTCTCTCCTCCGGGTGCCCTGCCGCGCAGGTTTATCTTCAAACTGCTAAATTACCGGGACAGGAATACAGTATTAAGAGCAGCTAGAGCTAAAGAGTCGATTGCATTTTAGAATACTACAATCTCCTTCTATCCTGACTTCTCCATGGAAGATCAGAAGCAGCGCGCCAAATTTACAACAGCGAAGAGGAAGCTGAGGGAGGCTCAACTCCCCTATGCCATGATGTACCCTGCAAAACTTCATGTTACCGATGATGGCAAAGCTCTTTTTTTTACCGAACCGGAGGAAGTACTTCGCTGGGTTGAAAATCGTTCACAGAATGTGAGTGCCGCTTCACCCATACGCTAAGGTACTGTACACTCTGCTCCTGCCCTCTTTATTATCTGGCATGTCAGGCCCTGATGGTCACTGCATAGGCCATAGCGCTCTCCCCTTGCCTCCGAACACTCCATGCTATTTTACCCTCATTATATGCACTTTCAGGCATATGGGCTTATGGCTTGTGTCTTCTCTATGTAACTGCCTGCAGACTTCTCTGAAGCTATTCAACTAGCCCACACCATTGGAACTATGTTATTAATCTGTGCATCCTTGTAAATGTCAAATGGCCCTTCCTCCTTGCTACCTTAGCCAGATTTGGCTTTGGGGACAATTTTATGAAATGGGTCCAAATCTTATATAACCAACCCATGGGCCAGGTCTACTCCAACTCTAATTTTATTAAAACTTTTTCAACAGAGGAACTAGACAGGGTTGCCGCCTGTCTCCACTCCTATATGCCCTCTCTGCAGAACCACTAGCATGTAAAATTAGAGCTGACTCTAGAATTCAAGGCCTATGTATTGGAAATATTGAAGAAAAAATTAGCCAGTATGCAGATGATACCATTCTATTCCCGGCAGACCCCAATGAATCTCTCTGTGTGGCATTTGACTTATTAAGCAAGATGGGTTGTTACTGTGGACTCTCTGAACTGGGGCAAGTCAGTCATTTTGGGTATAGATGACCCGGAGGCAGGGCCGGGCCGAGGTAGAGGCGAGAGAGGCTCCAGCCTCAGGGCGCAGTGTAGGAGGGGGAGCACAATTCACTCAGCTTTCATTAAACTATTGTGTTTGAAGCAGAGAAATAAGAAAAAGGGATACATAGCAGAGACTGCAAGCCAGATAACTAGAGATTAAGGTGTTGGGGGCCCTGGGGCACCTCTTAGTCTAAAAGCAATCAGTGTGTGACGGCTGGAGTGGGAGGGATGGGGGTGCACTTTGGTGCCTCAGCCTTGGGCGCTGGAGGACCTTGTCCCTGCTCTGCCCGGAGGTCTCCACATCCCCTTTGCCATGTCCATTGCAAATCGTCACTTCATTTACTGGTGTGACCGTATCAGTCGACCATCAACTATACTACCAAAATAATGTTGCACCTCTTTTAACCTTTGCGCAAACTAAATTGTCTGCCTGGACTAAACTCCCGATATTAGTGGCAGGACGAGTCAACCTGATAAAGATGGTTCTCTTTCCTAAAGTATTATACATTATACATAACTCCCATGACTTTCTTAAAAAACGTAGGTCTCTACTCCTCTCACTGGTGTGGGGTAAATCCTGAGCTAGACTTAAATTTAATATTCTACAATGCCCCACCTCTTCTGAGGATCTGGCCCTTCCTGCCCCACAATTATACTACATTGCCTCTCAACTGGAACAAATATCCCACTGGTTTGTGACCAATTCCTTGCAATCTCCCGAATTATTTGGATTCTCAACATGCTCTGCCTCTAACAATTTACCCTTTGCACTTTTAGAAGGTAACCTCAATATAAACTCCCCCAATAATACTATCCTTCTCCAGACCTCCAAGGACTGGCGAGCTGTGAACAAAATAATACCTTGCACCTGTAAAGAATTCCATACTCCTCTTTGGCAAAACCCCCAATTACCAGAACTGAACTATCTTGATAATATTACCCTTTGTATTAATAAAGGTATCCTATACTTAGGACAAATTATACCCAATGCTAATCTTCTACCCTTGCAAACTCTCCAAGAACAATTTGACCTCCCCCGATTTTTAGTTACATGTACCTACAACTCCAATTTGCTCTTAAAGCGCAATTCCCTCAGGGCCTACCCCACACGGTGTATCTCAAATTATGGAAACCTCAAAGATGGTCCTATGAAACATCATATAGGTATAATATACTCTTTTCTGTTGGAAGATCAGTCAGGCCCCACAATACAAAACTCCTTGTCCAAGTGGACTCAATTAGGGGTCCAATTGGATGAAGAGGAATGTGAGGACTGTCTTCTAACTCCTAAACTAGTATCCCCCTGCATTAGTGAAAGACTGATTTAAATATACACACTGCACCACAGTTACCTGACTCCCTCCCAGCTTTCTAAATTTTCCTCCTCAGCCTCAGCTTTATGCACTAAATGCTCTGTCCACAACCCTTCCTTTCTTCACCTCATGTGGCTATGTCCACCTGTTGCTGATTTCTGGAAACAGGTTGTGGACATCCTACATGACGTGATGGGCTCCCCTGTGGACCCAGATATCAAAATATGCATCTTAAATCTTCTAAATGTAGATACTCCTAAATTTGATAAGGTTTTACTTATGGAGTTCCTCTTTGTTGCTAAACAATGTATTACTTTTAGTTGGCTATCTCCAATTTATCCTACTCTGGATACCTGGAAAGCTAGAGTTTGCAAGCACTTACCTTTCAAGAAGCTAGTGTATTCTCATAGAAAATGCCCAAATAAATGTTATCAAGTTTGGGACAGGTGGTTAAAATATTGGCGCCATACATTGTGATAGGGACATCATTTAAATGGTGTAATAACCTGGACAAATGGGCAAATAAAATACATAGGTTTTAATTACGGTAGCATGTATTAATTTTAAAGCTATAATGACTGAAAACTGAGAAATAATTATTATTTTTTCCATTATTTTCTTAATATTCCTGTTAAAATGTATTTATAAAAAAATAATGTTTAGCAAAATGTACCACCTAACGAAAGCCTAATTGGTGGTGGAAAAAACAAGATATAGATCAATTAATTATGATAATTAGTGATAAAGTTATTGGCAAATGAATGGGAGGTGAAAATTGTTTTGATGCATATGGTGAAAAATACCCGCGGGCTGAAATGGTTAAAGTTCCTCTTTCAAGTGTACCTGAGACAAAAGTAGTCATGTTCCATACTTACTTGGGGTTTCCTCCAGCTCCATGGAGGTCGCTCGGTCCCTCACTGTCTCCCTGGGCCGCTCCTATCCCCCGCTGGACAGTGTAGTGTCCATTTTGATGGTCCACCGTGGGCCGGCAGGAGCCTGGGGCAGATGTGTTACTATAACAGGCTATATGGTGAACGCATCCGCCTGCCTGTGATTATGGTGGACTTCACAGAAGTGCGGCCTGCTTATCGCAACGGATCCCATGGCTTGCAGAGTGACAAGTGTGAATGGCTCCTATTTATAAAAAAGGGAGCCGTTCAGTGCCAGTTTTGCAATGAGCCAAGTGGAAATGGAGCCTTAAAGGAATACCAAGGTGAAAATAAACTGATGAGATAAACAATTGTATCTATCCCCCTTCTCCTAAAAATAAATAAATATACATATATATATATATATATATATATATATATATATATATATATACACACAGTAGGATGCAAAAGTTTGGGCAACGTTAGTCGTCATGATTTTCCTGTATAAATTGTTGGTTGTTACGATAAAAAATGTCAGTTAAGTATATCATATAGGAGATTGCATGTACAAAAAGTGTGCAATAATTGTTTAAACAAAATTAGGCAGGTGCATACATTTGGGCACCACAAAAAAGAAATGAAATCAATATTTAGTAGATCCTCCTTTTACAGAAATTACAGCCTCCAAATGCTTCCTGTAGGTTCCAATGAGAGTCTGGATTCTGGTTGAAGGTATTTTGGACCATTCCTCTTTACAAAACATCTCTAGTTCATTCAGGTGTGATGGCTTCCGAGCATGGACGGCTCGCTTTAACTCACTCCACATATTTTCAATTATATTCAGGTCTGGGGACTGAGATGGCCATTCTAGAATGTTGTACTTGTTCCTCTGCATGAATGCCTTAGTGGATTTTGAGCAGTGTTTAGGGTTGTTGTCTTGTTGAAAGATCCAGCCCCGGCGCAGCTTCAGCTTTGTCACTGATTCCTGGACATTGGTCTCCAGAATTTGCTGATACTGAGTGGAATCTATGCGTCCCTTAACTTTGACAAGATTCCCAGTCCCTGCACTGGCCATACAGCCCTACAGCATGATGGCACCACCACCATATTTTACTGTAGGTAGCAGGTGTTTTTCTTGGAATGCGTTGTTTTTCCTCCATGCATAACGCCTCTTGTTATGCCCAAATAACTCAATTTTAGTTTCACCAGTCCACAGCACCTTATTTCAAAATGAAGCTGGCTTGTCCAAATGTGCTTTAGCATACCTCAAGCGGCTCTGTTTGTGCTGTGGGCTGCGAAAAAGCTTCCTCTGCATACAGCATCTCCTTGTGTAAAGTGCGCAGAATGTTTGAATGATGCACAGTGACTCCATCTGCAGCAAGATGATGTTGTAGGTCTTTGGTGCTGGTCTGTGGGTTGACTCTGACCGTTCTCACCATTCGTCGCTTCTGTTTATCCGAGATTTTTCTTGGTCTGCCACTTCGAGCCTTAATTTGAAGTGAACCTGTGGTCTTCCATTTCCTCAATATGTTCCTAATTGGCATTTTTGCATTTTTTTTAAAGCGCCAGCGATTTTCAAAATCGCCCAAAAAGCGCTTGTGCAATGATTCCCTATGAGAGTGTTCACATCTGAGCAGTTAAATTCCAATCCGCTCACCAAAACACTGCCTGTACCATTTTTGGGGCGATTTGCCTCAATGGAAGGTATAGAGAAATCGCAAAACGTTTGAAAAAGCGCTTTGTATAGGGACTTCCCCAGCGCTTTTAAGAATAAATACATTGGCCTCAATTCACTAAGCTTATCTCCTGTCTTTAATAACGTTTCTATAGTTATCACCATGGTGATGAGGCATTTAGTATTCAGGAAACATTTTCCTCAGGCAAATCTAATGTTATCTCTTCTGTCTTTAAGTTAACTCTTCAATCCTTAAAATAACTCCAGAATTAATTAATTAACTGCATGTGAAAATAACTACAGAAGAGATAACTTAACTACAGAGGAGGTAACTTATCTACAGAGCAGGTAACTTAACTACAGAGGAGGTAACATTAGGAATGAAGAGATAAGATAACTCTCTCACTGTGTGGAGGTACGTTTTCTCTTACCTTCCCACAGTGAGAGAGTTATCTTATCTCTTCATTCCTTAAGTTACCTCCTCTGTAGTTAATTTACCTCCTCTGTAGTTATTTTCACACACAGTTTTCTCCAACATGAAATTTTCAAACTTGTCAATAAAATGCTTTTTAAACCACCAGCAACCAAACCAATACACAATATAATTGTGATAGTACTTTTTCAAGTACTATTTGGTACTTTTTCCATTGAAAAGTGCTAAATAGTTATTGTAAATTGAAGATGAAAAATTATCTCCTAGGAGAAAACTCAGGTGAAAAAGTGAATTGCATATGGGCCCGCCAAGTCCGCTCTTATCAGCCGAACGACAGACTGTACACACGCCCGATTTGACGTCCAAACGAGCGGTCGTTTGGATGTCCAAACAACGGGTCGTTTGTGCAAATCTGACTTGTGTACGCACCTTAAAACTACTGTAATTAAGGAAACAAACACAGGAAGAGATAACAATGTGTTAAAAGTAATATATTCATGAAAGGGCATTCTCTCCATCTATATTCCTCCTCTCCAACCCACTTCATGTCAGCAGTAGCTAATTATGATTAGACGTTGATAACTTTATTGTTTTAAATAATATCTACCTGAGAGCTCTGCATGCAATTTTCTCATTGGGAAATGTCATTACGCATCTTCAAGTGGTTCTCATCAGAAGCTGAATGAGCAAAATAATTACATTTGATGACTGAGGGGAAACGTGCGGAAATCAGGCAATTTACAATGAGCGTGTCACTTGTCAGGCATCAAGGACTCAACCTAGAGAATAATATTCAAGGGAACCAGAAATGGACATTATTCAGATTGGCGCCTTGTCAGAAAATAGGGCTGATTTGACAAAGACAAGTGTAAAGAAAACTGAACTAAAAGCGAGCAATTCTCCAAAGAAATCTATCACGCTGCAGCTACTTCTGAGGAATTTTACTGCACATTACTTCATAAACAAAATGTACCGGTAGTTATTTTACTATATTTATTTACAGTATAAATGATTTGATCAGTGTATTCCCTTAGTAAAATCGTATCTCACCCTGATGTACATTCTTAAAGGGAACCTGAACTGAGTAAAAATATTTCAAATAAACACATGAGGTAACTTCAAATGAACATTACATAGTTACCTTGCCATCAGTTCCTCTCAGAAGCTCACCATTTTCTTATGACAATGACCCCTTCCAGTTCTGACAACATTTTGTCAGAACTGAAATGTATCAGGTGCTCTCAGTTATATATCAGGTGCTGTCAGTTATAGCTGAGAGGACAACTGATGTGTCCATGTTTCCCTATGGCTCAAGTGGGCGATGTTACAGTTTAACAGTGTGCTGACCAGGAAGCTGTTATGGGGTAAGGGTCATTTTCAAAATGGAGGACGGAGAATTCCAGTGATCACAGTGAACAACCAAGACGCAGGACAGGAGAAAGAGATTGAGGAGTAGACTACACGGGAAGTAAGTATGACCTGTGTATGTTTATTTTGACTTTTAATTTTCAGTTCAGGATTTCTTTAAATGTATTAGTGATGCTGGTATTTTTACTGCTGGCAAGGTGAATCTCCTTAAAAGCGCTAGTGCAATGGTCGCTTTATGCGAGTGTTCTCACATAAGCGATGAGCTTTCTATCCAATCGCAAACGTGGCTCCTGCACCGTTTTCTGGGCATTTACAATTCAATAGAAAGTATAGAGAAATCGCACAGCACTTGAAAAAGTGCTTTGAATTTCCTGAGTGCTTTCATGAATAAATACATTGTATTTATTCATTTCCAGGGCAAAGAGTTCACTTCCTGATTGACTTCAGGAAGTGAAAAAAATCATTGCTGCACAAAAGCGCTTAGAAAAGCGCTTTTCTAAGTGAAAATAGCTCAGAGTGCGCTTGGAAAAGCGCTTAAAAAAATGTCTTGCCCCCTCAAATCAAAGGGGGGGGGGGGAATCAGGATGTATCTTAGTGGCTTAGTGACAGTGCAGTGCGTGGGATCCAACTCTGGGGGCAGTATGCACTCTGCACTAGATTTGTTTTGTCTTCCTCTTTTGCCCATATTCAGGAAGAGGCGGTCTCCTTTTGGAACGCACAACAGAAAGAGTGACGTCAGCTGGCAGCAGTCACGTAACCGCTATTTCCTCCATGTGAGCAACACATCTACCCTTGTCCCACGCTCACTGCTTGTCACCACAGCAGGAGCTTAGTCTTCAAGTTGGATACCCAAGTTGGACAGGTTTGAAGGTAGAGGCCTAACAAAGTGCATTCCACTTCTCCAGGCTGGCTTTGGACACAGTTAACAACACAATTCAGCAAGATAAATACTGTTACTATAAGCACAGGGGAAAAAAAACTGTGCTTGAACATGATATGTGCACATGATGCCCCCTTCACATTTCTGACTGCCCCCTCCTATGTACCTGTCTAGAACTGGCACTGCCAGCAAGCAAGAAAATACTCTTATACTCTTAAAATAATTTTGATACTACTTTTTCACCAAACTTTTGGTACTTTTTTTTTTTATTTCAATAATTTTTATTGAGAAAGTTAACACAGAAATACACATATAAGCATATAATTCAACTGTATGACAATCAGTATACAATAAAATTGTAGCTCAAATAGGGTAGGATAAGGTAAGAATTCTGGTGACAGAGAAACACAAGAAACAGTATAGAGATGTTAACAGTAATATCCTCAATTGCTGCATGAACTATGTCATGCAGAGCAGAACACAATGTGCTTATAATATAACTTATAAAACATAACGCATAACGTTGGTGTGGGTAACATAATGATAAAATAGAATATAGTATGTAGTATGTAGCCAACCAAAACCTGAACATCAATAACCAATATTTAAGGGTTAATATGACTATTTCCTCTAGAATGTTAGTATTTTGATACTCAGATTATGCTGTGATTGGTACTATCTGATAAGATTGGTTTGGAAGAAGGTAAGAGGTAGAGAGATAAGTGAAGGGTCGCATACAGAGTGATGTACAGGAGCTACTATTAAGGCGAGCTGAGAAGAGCATTTCAAAATTTACGTTTGTTTGAGCAGTTGCCTTAACTTGTATTATGGACGGGACCTGTGGGGATGCCCAATTTGCTAGGAGGAGTTGTCTAGTGGCAAACAATATGTGTGAGACAATAAGTCTGTACGATGGAGGGATACGATCCATATTAACCTATTTTGGTTCCTGGACATAGAAACTACGTCCAGGAACCATGCGCGCTACCGCGCGTTTCCGCGCCCGATCGCGCGCGAGCACGTGCACTCCCGGCCGTGGATTCGGTAGCCAAGGAATCAATGTATCGGGCTATGGTGCCCGATCACTGATTCCTCTCCCCTGCTGAAAAAGCGACAGCTTCTCTCGGAAGCTGTGCTTTTTCTGGCCGTTCCCTCCCCGATGAGTCACTCTAAGCGTGTTTTACGCTTAGAGTGACGTCATGTAAACAAACTCATGGCCGCCATCTTGTGGCCAAAAAGTAAAACTACAACTAAAATTAAAAAAAAATTAAACATAACACACAACTACATTATAAAACTATACTTTACATCCCACCCTCCCAAAAATACCCAAATAAAATGTTTAATATAAAAAAAAAAACATTACAATAAAAAAAAAAAAAAAACATGTAAATATTTACCTAAGGGTCTAAACTTTTTAAATATCAATGTAAAGATGAAATATTTCTATTTTTTTTTATTTTAAACTTGTAAATAGTGATAGATGCAAAACGGAAAAAATGCACCTTTATTTCCAAATAAAATATTGTCGCCATACATTGTGATAGGGACATAATTTTAATGGTGTAATAACCGGGACATATGGGCAAATACAATACGTGAGTTTTAATTATGGAGGCATGTATTATTTTAAAACTATAATGGCTGAAAACTGAGAAATAATGATTTTTTCCGTTTTTTTCTTATTCTTCCTGTTAAAATGCATTTACAGTAAAGTGGCTCTTAGCAAAATGTACCCCCCAAAGAAAGCCTAATTGGTGGCGGAAAAAACAAGATATAGATCAGTTCATTGTGATAAGTAGTGATAAAGTTATAGGCTAATGAATGGGAGGTAAACATTTCTCAAGTGAAAACGACGGAACCTGAATGGGTTAATATGGAGGATGGCTAATGCTGGGTCTGGGAGAGTTTGGTGACCTACAATGTCACTAATGGTTCTGAAAACATTTTTCCATAGGCCATGCACTAAAGGACAGGACCAAAGCACATGATATAGGGAGCCTATTTCTAGACAATTCCTCCAACAATATGGTGAGTGAGAGGTACTGAAGGTGGCCAAACGTCTTGGAGTAAAATACCAGTCATGAAGTGTTTTTAACAACGTTTCTAGATGAGACACACAGTGGGAATATTTAGATACGATAGTCAGTGCTTTAGATATGTCTAATTTAGTAATTGGGGCCTTGAGTTCTCTAGACCATATATTTATATTTCTAAAGCGAGGACAAATGCTTATACCAAGAGGAGATTCCTTTTTTTAAATCATTAGGCATTTTAACCACTTGCCGACCGCCCCCAGCCGATGGGCGGCGGCAAAGACTGTGCCTAAACGACCGCAATACGCCCATCGGCGGAGGCGGCAGCAGGCGTGGTTATGCGGCGATCGCGTCATTCGTGACGCGATCAGCCGCCGGCGACTGGCTCCGCCCCCCTCGCGCTGTAACCAGCCGGCCGTTCGGAAACGCCGGCAGGTTACTAGCACCCGGATCGCCGCATGTAATATGTATAATAGGCTTTGTAATGTATACAAAGCCTATTATACTGGCTGCCTCCTGCCCTGGTGGTCCCAGTGTCCAAGGGACCACCAGGGCAGGCTGCAGCCACCCTAGTCTGTACCCAAGCACACTGATTTCCCCCCCCCCTGCCCCCTGATTGCCCACAGCTCCCCTCAGACCCCCCCCCCCTGCCCACCCCCCAGACCACTGTTAGCACCCAATCACCCCCCTAATCACCCATCGATCACTCCCTGTCACTTTCTGTCAACGCTATTTTTTTAACCCTAAACTGCTCCCTCCTGATCACCCCCCCCCCCCACCCCTCAGATTCTCCCCAGACCCCCCCCCCCCCCTGTGTACTGTATGCATCTATCCCCCCTGATCACCTGCCAATCACCTGTCAATCACCCATCAATCACCCCCTGTCACTGCCACCCATCAATCAGCCCCTAACCTGCCCCTTGCGGGCAATCTGATTACCCACCCACACCATCAGATTGCCCCAGACCTACCCTCAGATAACCTCCAAAGTGCATTGTTTACATCTGTTCTGCCATCTAATCACCCACTGATCACCCATCAATCAGCCCCTGTCACTGATACCCATCAGATTAGACCCCTATCTGCCCCTAGGGCACCCAATCACCCACCCACACCCTCAGAACGCCCTCAGACCCCAGCCCTGATCACCTCGCCAGTGCATTGCTTGCATCTATTTCCCCCCTCTAATCACACCTTGAGACACCCATCAATCACCTCCTGTCACCACCTGTCACCCCCTAGCACACCTACCCATCAGATCAGGCCCTAGTTTGCCCCGTGTGGGATCTTGATCACTTGGCCAAACCCTCAGACCCCCTTCCAATCACCTCCCCAGTGCATTGATTGCATCTATTTTCCCCTCTAACCACCCCCTGAGACACCCATCAATCACCTCCTGTCACCCCCCTAGCACTCCCATCCATCAGATCAGGCCCAATACAACCTGTCATCTAAGAGGCCACCCTGCTTATGACCGGTTCCACAAAATTTGCCCCCTCATAGACCACCTGTCATCAAAATTTGCAGATGCTTATGCCCCTGAACAATCATTTTGAGAAATTTGGTTTCCAGACTACTCACGGTTTTGGGCCCGTGAAATGCCAGGGCAGTATAGGAACCCCACAAGTGACCCCATTTTAGAAAAAAGACACCCCAAGGTATTCTGTTAGGTGTATGAAGAGTTCATAGAAGATTTTATTTTTTGTCAACAGTTAGCGGAAATTGATTTTTATTGTTTTTTTCACAAAGTGTCATTTTTCACTAACTTGTGACAAAAAATAAAATCTTCTATGAACTCACCATACAACGGAATACCTTGGCATGCCTTCTTTCTAAAATGGGGTCACTTGTGGCGTTCCTATACTGCCCTGGCATTTTAGGGGCCCTAAACCGTGAGGAGTAGTCTTGAAACCAAATGTCGCAAAATGACCTGTGAAATCCTAAAGTTACTCATTGGACTTTGGGCCCCTTAGCGCAGTTAGGGTGCAAAAAAGTGCCACACATGTGGTATCGCCGTACTCAGGAGAAGTAGTATAATGTGTTTTGGGGTGTATTTTTACACATATCCATGCTGAGTGGGAGAAATATCTCTGTGAATAGACAATTGTGTGTAAAAAAAATAAAAAATTGTCATTTATGGAGAGATTTCTCCCACCCAGCATGGGTATGTGTAAAAATACACCCCAAAACACATTATACTACTTCTCCTGAGTACGGCGATACCACATGTGTGGCACTTTTTTGCAGCCTAACTGCGCTAAGGGGCCCAAAGTCCAATGAGCATCTTTAGGCTTTACAGGGGTGCTTACAATTAGGCCCCCCCAAAATGCCAGGACAGTGAACACACCCCACAAATGACCCCATTTTGGAAAGTAGGTAGCGGAACTGTCAACAGTTAGCGGAAATTGATTTTTATTGTTTTTTTCACAAAGTGAAAACTTTTTTAAAGGTACAGGTAAGCATTTTTCACTAACTTGTGACAAAAAATAAAATCTTCTATGAACTCACCATGTCTCTCACTGAATACTTTGGGATGTCTTCTTTCCAAAATGGGGTCATTTGGGGGGTATTTATACTATTCTGGAATTTTAGCACCTCATGACACATGACAGGTCTTTAGAAAAGGCAGAGATTAGAGATGTATCGAACGGTTCACCGGTGAACGGTTCCAGGCGAACTTTGGGGGTTCGCGTTCGCCTGCACCAGGCGAACTTTTGCGGAAGTTCGATTCGCCCTATAGACTTTAATGGCCGCTGACTTTAACGGTTAATAGCAAAGTCCCCTTACATAGTAGAAACACCAAAATTGTTGGGAATGTTAAGTGGAATAGTGGGAACAAGAGGAAATTTTTTTTTTTCAAAAAGACCTTATACTTTTTGAGAAAATCAATTTTAAAGTTTCAAAGTAAAATGAGCCGATTCATAAAAAAAAGAACCGATTCATTAAAAAGAACCGGATGATTCAAGAACTGTTACTATAGCAGAGAATGCGTCCTGAGCAGGACGTGAAGCTGCCGGCTCGCTGCTGTCTCTCCCCACCTGCCTGCACCTGTCACCCTCACCTAGCCTGGCACCCAGCGCACCCATGGGTGCCAGGCTAGGTGAGAGTGATAGGTGAGGAGGTGGGGAGAGACAGCAGGAGCCGGCAGCTATGCGTCCAAAAGGATGCATTCTCTGCTATGTGGGAGACGTCGGAGATCTTCAATCAACTTAATTGAAGATTGCAACATACAGTTGCGAGGATACAGTTCGTTGGATCGTTTACCGTGGATATTGGCGTGGGAAAACTTTTTTAAAGGTACAGGTAAGTATTTATGGTTAATTTAGAATAATAAAATACTTTTCTCGTGGTTGTGTTTTTATTTCATTTAACCCTTTGTGGAAATGGGTAAAGGGTACTGTACCCCTATACTCATTTCTCCTGGGAGGGGGGTGGGCATCTGGGGTCCCCTTCTTAAAGGGGACTCCCAGATGCCACCATGAACCCCCCCCCCAGGGAGTCGTCGCCCCGATCTCCTCCTGGGGCACCGGAGGTGGGGAAGAGCCCCTTGTCCATGGACAAGGGCTCCGGGGGGGGGGGGGGGGGAGAGGAAGGCTTGGCTGCCCCGGAGCCCCCCCGGAGCCCCCCATACCATGGACCATGCGGGCTGGTATAGCTCAGGGTGCGAAGCCCCAGTCGGCCGGGGCTTCGCATTCTGGCTATCCCAGCCTGCATGGGGGACAAGGGGTTACAGAGGCTCGGGAGGGGGGACCCCACGTCATTTTTTTTTTCATTTATCTCCCACACTCAGCAAATAAAAATAATAAATAAATATATATATATATATATATATATATATATACATACATATATATATATATATATATACATATATATGCATATATACATACATATATATATATATATATACATATATATATATATATATATATATATATATATATACATATATACATATATATATATATATATAGATAGATATTTTTTTTATTTTTTTTTTAAAGGACTTACGAGGCCACAAGTATGAAAAAAGTTAAATACCATTTCATAATCCAGATCCATGGAGGATGCCATCTGCGCCCCCCGTTCATTCCGCCATGGCACCCGCAGTAATACCGTCCCCGGTCGGGTCCCGACCCCTCCAAACGGGTCGGGTTCTCATTCCCCCCTCAATATGGCCGCCACAGATTGCCGCGGCTGCGCTGTCTGCAAAGATGCAATTGCGGCTGCGCAGCTCTAGGTCCTCCTCCCGATGTGTCCGATGTATGCACGCATATTGATGACGCGGCAGGAGGAGGCCCTAGAGCTGCGCAGGTGCAATCGCGTCTGTGCGGACTGCGCAGCCGCGGCAATTTGTGGCGGCCATATTGAGTGGGGAATGAGAACCCGACCTGTTCGAAGGGGTTGGACTCGGGAGTCGGGACACGACCGGGGCCGGTATTACTGCCCTTTGAAAAGATGTGAGATTTTGGAATGTGAAATAGGGAGCCAATGAAAGCCTATGGGGGATTTTACTAATTTTGCACCCCTGTAACTCTGGTTTGCAGAGATGTAGGGACCCCATCTTTGGAATCCAAGTCTAACAATATGTCTTCTACCTGCATGAGACATTTCGTGAAATTCAGACGTTGCTAACGGCCATGGCTGTGATTTATGTACGTCAGCATCACTACCATTGAAATTGCCCAAATAAACAGGTTTTTGTGACCCTAGGCTATGACCTCTTCGGCCTAGGGGCCCGAAACTCACCAGTTATGATCCCCCAACAGTTCCTACAATGCTAGAAAATTTACCACTGCTGAGCAATTGCCCTTTGAAAAGATGTGAGATTTTGGAACTGTAAATAGGAGGCCCAATGAAAGCCTATGGGGGATTTTACCAAATTTGGAGCCCTGTAACTCTGGTTTGCAGAGATGTAAGGAACCCATCTTTGGAGCCCAAGTCTAACAATATGTCTTCTACCTGCATGAGACATTTCGTGAGATTTCAGATGTTGCTAACGGCCATTGCTGCGATTTATGTACGTCAGACTCGCCACCATTGAAATTGCCCAAATAAACAGGTTTTTGTGACCCTAGGCTATGACCTCTTCGTCCTAGGGGCCCGAAACTCACCAGTTATGATCCCCCTAACAGTTCCTACAATGCTAGAAAATTTGCCACTGCTGAGCAATTGCCCTTTGAAAAGATTTGAGATTTTTGAAAGTGAAATAGGGAGCCTAATGGAAGCCTATGGCAGAATTCAGCACTTTTGCACCCCTATAATTCTGGTTGGTTATCATCACCCGCCGACTTTAGCAGTTAATAGCAAAGGCCCCTTACATCCTAGCAACACCAAATTTGCAGGATATGTTTTAAAGATAGCAGGAAACAATATTTAATGGACTTCCTAGGCCACAAATGTGAAAAAAGTTTAATACCTTTTCATAATCCAGATCCATGGAGGACGCCATCCGCACCCTCCCGTTCATTACCCCATGGCTCCCGCAGTAATACCGGCCCCGGTCGGGTCCCGACTCCCGACCCCTCCGAACAGATCGGGTTCTCATTCCCTCCTCAATATGGCCGCCACAGATTGCCGCGGCTGCGCAGTCCGCACAGACGCGATTACACCTGCGCAGCTCTAGGGCCTCCTCCTGCCGCGTCATCAATATGCGTGCATACATCGGACGCATCGGGAGGAGGACCTAGAGCTGTGCAGCCGCAATCGCATCTATGCGGACTGCGCAGCAGCGGCAATCAGTGGCGGCCATATTGAGGGGGGAATGAGAACCCGACTCGTTTGGAGGGGTCGGGACCCGACCGGGGCCGGTATTACTGCGGGTGCCATGGCGGAATGAACGGGGGGCGCAGATGGCGTCCTCCATGGATCTGGATTATGAAATGGTATTTAACTTTTTTCATACTTGTGGCATCGTAAGTCCTAAAAATATATATATATATATGTGTATATATATATATATATATATATATATATATATATATGTGTGTATATATATATATATATATATATATATATATATAAATATATATTATTTTTATGTGCTGAGTGTGGGAAATCTGAAACAAAAATGACGTGGGGTCCCCCCTCCCGAGCCTCTGTAATCCCTTGTCCCCCATGCAGGCTGGGATAGACAGAATGCGGAGCCCCGGCAGACTGGGGCTTCGCACCCTGAGCTATACCAGCCCGCATGGTCCATGGTATGGGGGGCTCCGGGGGGGGAGGGGCAGCCAAGCCTTCCCCTCCCCCCCCCAGAGCCCTTATCCAATCTATGGACAAGGGGCTCTTCCCCACCTCCGGTGCCCCAGGAGGAGGTGTGGGCGACGACTCCCGGGGGGGGGGGGTTCATGGTGGCATCTGGGAGTCCCCTTTAAGAAGGGGACCCCAGATGCCCACCCCCTCCCAGGAGAAATGAGTATAGAGGTACAAAGTACCCCTACCCATTTCCACAAAGGGTTAAATGAAATAAAAACACAACCACAAAAAAAGTCCTTTAATTTTCTTAATTAACCAGAAATACTTACCTGTACCTTTAAAAAAAAATTCCCACGCCAATATCCTCGGTAAATGATCCAACGAACTGTATCCTCTTATGTTGCAATCGTCTTTTAAGTTGATTGCAGATCTCCGAAGCCCCCCACCCACATAGCAGAGAATGCGTCCAAAAGTCCTTTTGGACGCATTGCTGCTAGCTCCCGCTGTCTCTCCCCACCTGCCTGCCTGCACCTGTGAACCCCCACCTAGGCTGGCACCCAGTGCACCCATGGGTGCGCTGGGTGCCAGCCTAGGTGGGGGTTGACAGGTGCAGGCAGGTGGGGAGAGACAGCAGCGGGAGCCAGCAGCTTCACGTCCTTCCGAGGACGCATTCTCCGCTATACTAACGGCTCATGAATGAGCCGGATCTTTTTAATGAATCGGTTCTTTTTTATGAATCGACTCTTTTTTTTTACTTTAAAATCGATTTTCTCAAAAACTATAAGGTCTTTTTGAAAAAATGTTTTTCCTCTTGTTCCCACTGTTCTTCTTAACATTCCCAGTAATGTTGGTGTTGCTAGCTTTTAAAGGGGCTTTGCAATTAACCATTAAAGTCGGCGGGGGTATATTTTCCCACGGTCAGAAGGAGAATTTACATTGAAACTTTAAAATTGATTTTCTCAAAAACTATAAGGTCTTTTTGAAAAAATTTGTTTCCTCTTATTCCCACTGTTCTTCTTAACATTTTCTGCAAGTTTGGGGTTTCTAGCTTTTAAAGCGGCTTTGCTATTAACTGCTAAAGTCGGCGGGCGCTTAATTTTCCCACGGTCAGAAGTAGTGTTGAGGGAACACCTGGATGTTCGGGTTCGGGAAAGTTCGCCGAACATGGCCGCGATGTTCGGCATGTTCGGGGCGAACCCCGAACTCCCCGAACATCCCGCTTTTGGGGGCCCTATAGGGTCGCAGGCATAAGGGGGGAGCATGCCCCGATCGCGGGGGGGGTCGGAAATTCCCCCCACCCCCTCCGCTAGCGCTCCCCCCTCTGCCCGCTTCCCCATACAAAAGTTTAATGAAGTAAAACAGTACCGGTCCGGTGGTAGTGGGTGGCTGGCAGTGGGCGGCACTGTTTAGTGAGTGACTGAGGAGGAGGAGTCCGGAGAGTGACGCGTTGAGGGAGGCCGGGCAGCGGGAGGTTCAGCAGTTATAGCGTTTACAAACTATGGTGCCAAAAGTGAATTTTCCCATTTTCAAGCATCTCTGACTTTTCTGCGCACCTGTCAGGTTTCATGAGGGGCTAAAATTCCAGGATAGTACAAATACCCCCCAAATGACCCCATTTTGGAAAGAAGACATCCCAAAGTATTCAGTGAGAGGCATGGTGAGTTCATAGAAGATTTTATTTTTTGTCACAAGTTAGCGGAAAATGACACTTTCTGACATTTCTTCTAACTTGCAACAAAAAAAAATGAAATCTGCCACGGACTCACTATGCTCCTCTCTGAATACCTTGAAGTGTCTACTTTCCAAAATGGGGTCATTTGTGGGGTGTGTTCACTGTCCTGGCATTTTGGGGGGTGCCTAATTGTAAGCACCCCTGTAAAGCCTAAAGATGCTCATTGGACTTTTGGCCCCTTAGCGCAGTTAGGCTGCAAAAAAGTGCCACACATGTGGTATTGCCGTACTCAGGAGAAGTAGTATAATGTGTTTTGGGGTGTATTTTTACACATACCCATGCTGGGTGGGAGAAATATCTCCATAAATGACAATTGTTTTATTTTTTTTACACACAATTGTCTATTTATAGAGATATTTCTGCCACTCAGCATGGGTATGTGGAAAAATACACCCCAAAACACATTATACTACTTCTCCTGAGTACGGCGATACCACATGTGTGGCACTTTTTTGCACCCTAACTGCGCTAAGGGGCCCAAAGTTCAATGAGTACCTTTAGGATTTCACAGGTCATTTTGAGAAATTTCGTTTCAAGACTACTCCTCGCGGTTTAGGGCCCCTAAAATGCCAGGACAGTATAGGAACCCCACAAATTACCCCATTTTAGAAAGAAGACACCCCAAGGTATTCCGTTAGGAGGATGGTGAGTTCATAGAAGATTTTTTTTTTTTGTCACAAGTTAGCGGAAATTGATTTTAATTGTTTTTTTTCACAAAGTGTCATTTTCCGCTAACTTATGACAAAAAATAAAATCTTCTATGAACTCACCATACTTCTAACGGAATACCTTGGGGTGTCTTCTTTCTAAAATGGGGTCATTTGTGGGGTTCCTATACTGCCCTGGCATTTTAGGGGCCCTAAACCGTGAGGAGTAGTCTTGAAACCAAATGTCGCAAAATGACCTGTGAAATCCTAAAGGTACTCATTGGACTTTGGGCCTCTTAGCGCACTTAGGGTGCAAAAAAGTGCCACACATGTGGTACCGCCGTACTCAGGAGAAGTAGTATAATGTGTTTTGGGGTGTATTTTTACACATACCCATGCTGGGTGGGAGAAATATCTCTGTAAATGACAATTGTTTGATTTCTTTTTACACACAATTGTCCTTTTACAGAGAGATTTCTCCCACCCAGCATGGGTATGTGTAAAAATACACCCCAAAACACAATATACTACTTCTTCTAAGTACGGCAATACCACATGTGTGACACTTTTTTGCAACCTAGGTGCGCTAAGGGGCCTAACGTCCTATTCACAGGTCATTTTGAGGCCTTTGGATTCTAGACTACTGCTCACGGTTTAGGGCCCCTTAAATGCCAGGGCAGTATAGGAACCCCACAAGTGACCCCATTTTAGAAAGAAGACACCCCAAGGTATTCTGTTAGGAGTATGGTGAGTTCATAGAAGATTTTTTTTTTTGTCACAAGTTAGCGGAAAATGACACTTTGTGAAAAAAAAAACAATACATATCAATTTCCGCTAACTTGTGACAAAAAATAAAATCTTCTATGAACTCATCATACACCTAACAGAATACCTTGGGGTGTCTTCTTTCTAAAATGGGGTCACTTGTGGGGTTCCTATACTGCCCTGGCATTTTACGGGCCCAAAACTGTGAGTAGTCTGGAAACCAAATTTCTCAAAATGACTGATCAGGGGTATAAGCATCTGCAAATTTTGATGACAGGTGGTCTATGAGGGGGCAAATTTTGTGGAACCGGTCATAAGCAGGGTGGCCTCTTAGATGACAGGATGTTTTGGGCCTGATCTGATGGATAGGAGTGCTAGGGGGTGACAGGAGGTGATTGATGGGTGTCTCAGGGGGCGGTTAGAGGGGAAAATAGATGCAATCAATGCACTGGGGAGGTGATCGGAAGGGGGTCTGAGGGGGACCTGAGGGTTTGGCCGAGTGATCAGGAGCCCACATGGGGCAAATTAGGGCCTGATCTGATGGGTAGGTGTGCTAGGGGGTGACAGGAGGTGATTGATGGGTGTCTCAAGGTGTGATTAGAGGGGGGAAATAGATGCAAGCAATGCACTAGCGAGGTGATCAGGGCTGGGGTCTGAGGACGTTCTGAGGTGTGGGCGGGTGATTGGGTGCCCGCAAGGGGCAGATTAGGGTCTAATCTGATGGGTAACCGTGACAGGTGGTGATAGGGGGTGATTGATGGGTAATTAGTGGGTGTTTAGAGGAGAGAAGAGATGTAAACACTGCACTTGGGAGGTGATCTGATGTCGGATCTGCGGGCGATCTATTGGTGTGGGTGGGTGATCAGATTGCCCGCAAGGGGCAGGTTAGGGGCTGATTGATGGGTGGCAGTGACAGGGGGTGGTTGATGGGTGGCAGTGACAGGGGGTGATTGATAGGTGATTGACAGGTGATCAGTGGGTTATTACAGGGAATAACAGATGTAAATATTGCACTGGCGAATTGATAAAGGGGGGTCTGAGGGCAATCTGAGCGTGTGGGCGGGTGATTGGGTGCCCGCAAGGGGTAGATTAGGGTCTAATCTGATGGGTAACAGTGACAGGTGGTGATTGATAGGTGATTGATGGGTAATTAGTGGGTGTTTAGAGGAGAGAATAGATGTAAACAATGGATTTGGGAGGTGATCTGATGTCGGATCTGCGGGCGATCTATTGGTGTGGGTGGGTGATCAGATTGCCCGCAAGGGGCAGGTTAGGGGCTGATTGATGGGTGGCAGTGACAGGGGGTGATTGATGGGTGGCAGTGACGGGGTGATTGATAGGTGATTGACAGGAGATCAGTGGGTTATTACAGGGAATAACAGATGTAAATATTGCACTGGCGAATTGATAAAGGGGGGTCTGAGGGCAATCTGAGCGTGTGGGCGGGTGATTGGGTGCCCGCAAGGGGTAGATTAGGGTCTAATCTGATGGGTAACAGTGACAGGTGGTGATTGATAGGTGATTGATGGGTAATTAGTGGGTGTTTAGAGGAGAGAATAGATGTAAACAATGGATTTGGGAGGTGATCTGATGTCGGATCTGCGGGCGATCTATTGGTGTGGGTGGGTGATCAGATTGCCCGCAAGGGGCAGGTTAGGGGCTGATTGATGGGTAGCAGAGACAGGGGGTGATTGACTGGTGATTGACGGGTGATTGACGGGTGATTGACAGGTGATTGACAGGTGATCAGGGGGGATAGATGCATACAGTACACGGGGGGAGGGGTCTGGGGGGGGTCTGGGGAGAATCTGAGGGGTGGGGGGTGATCAGGAGGGGGCAGTGGGCAGGGGGGGGGGATAAAAAAAAATAGCGTTGACAGATAGTGACAGGGAGTGATTGATGGGTGATTAGGGGGGTGACTGGGTGCAAACAGTGGTCTGGGGGGTGGGCAGGGGGGGGTCTGAGGGGTGCTGTGGGCGATCAGGGGGCAGGGGGGGGGAAATCAGTGTGCTTGGGTGCAGACTAGGGTGGCTGCAGCCTGCCCTGGTGGTCCCTCGGACACTGGGACCACCAGGGCAGGAGGCAGCCAGTATAATAGGCTTTGTATACATTACAAAGCCTATTATACTATTTCCATGCGGCGATCCGGGTGCTAGTAACCCGCCGGCGCTTCCGAACGGCCGGCGGGTTACTACGAGCGGTGGGCGGAGCCAGTCCCCGGCGGCTGATCGCGTCACGAATGACGCGATCGCCGCATAGCCACCCACGCAGCCGCCCCCGCCGATGGGCGTATTGCGGTCGTTTGGGCCCGGACATTGCCGCCGCCCATCGGCTGGGGGCGGTCCTCAAGTGGTTAAAGGACAACTGAAGTGAGAGGTATATGGAGGCTGCCATATTTATCTCCTTTTAAGCAATACCAGATGCCTGGCTGTCCTGCTGATCCTCTTCCTCTCATACTTTCAGCCAAAGACCCTGAACAAGCATGCAGCAGATCAGGTGTGTCTGATATGATTGTCAGATCTGACAAGATTATCTGCATGCTTGTTTCTGGTGTTATTCAGACACTGCTGTGGCCAAACAGACCAGCAGGGCTGCCAGGTAACTGGTATTTTTTAAAAGGAAATAAATATGGCAGCCTCCATATTCCTCTTACTTGAGCTGCCCTTTAAGCCACCAACAAGCAAGAAAATACTCAGAATAATTTTGACAGTACCTTTTTCAATTGCGAAGTGCTGAAAAAAACTATTAGGAGTGGGCTGTTTTTTGCTAATCTGTGCTGTGGGCTCTCCACCCCACAGCACAGATCAGCAGTGAGGCAGGGCGATCCGATTTCCCCCCTTTTTCCCCACTAGGGGGATGACCTGCTGGGGGGGGTCTGATCGCCGCCGCTCCGTGTGGCCGAGCAGGGGGGGCTCCTCAAAGCCCCCCTCCGCAGTGATATTCCGCCTCGCTCCCTTTCCCTCCCTCCCCTCCTTGCTGTGGGCAGTACGGGACGGCGATCCGTCCTGCGCCACCTATAATAAGCTTCAGCCTATCAGATGCTGGCGATCCCCGGCCAATCAGAGACCGGGGATCGTCGATCTTCTTTATGGAGCGTTGTATGTTGTAAACAGCAGGGATTTCTTCCCCGCGTGTTTACAATTAGCCTGCGAGCCGTGATCGGAGGCTCGCAGGCTGTTCACGGAGACACCTTCCGTGAACTGACATGGAACGTTTCCATGTAATTCCACTTACGACCTGCCGCCGCCTATCGGCGTTAGGCAGTCGTTAAGTGATTAAACAGAGGATAAAAAATGATCTCCAAAGAGAAAAAGTGAAAAGTGTTTTGTAATTTCCTTTTGAAAACTGCACCCCCTGCAACCATAGGTGGGGGCCTACATTTCTAGCCCCATTTAAATTATCAAAGCAGCACAGTGGAGCATGCATACGTGCTCCTCTAGTGCTGTGTACTCTCCTTTTCACTGCAGTCATTCAGCTTGCAGTAGGGTTCCTCCAAAATGCTCTCTCATGCATGTCACAAGGGGCCATATGCAATTCAGTTTTTCACCTGAGTTTTCTCCTAGGTGATAATTTTAACAACTTAAATTACATAGTTACATAGTTATTTTGGTTGAAAAAAGACATACGTCCATCGAGTTCAATCAGTATAAAATGCCTTTTAAACCACCAGCAAGCTAACATATACTCAAAATATTTTTGACAGTACCTTTTCACCTACGTTTTGGTACTTTTTCCATTGCAAAGTGCTAAAAGTTATTTTGAATCAAAGATGAACAATTATATCCTAGGAGAAAAAGTGAATTGCATATGGGCCAAGGAATGCTGCTGCATGCTGGGCAGCTGCAATGAAGAGGAGACTAGAGTACCCAGTGCTTCAGCTGATATCTATTCTCCACTGCACTGCTCTGCATGTTAGGATCAGAGATGGATCATTCACAAGACAAACCTGGGCAGTTGCCTAGGGCCTGGAGAAAGTCTAGGGGCCTAGTGGATGCAAGCCCTTCATCAAATGTTACTAAAAAGCCAGGTGACCATCAGTGTTGGGCAAAAACTGCTATCTTCTCCAAGGCCTCATTTCATCTTAATCCATTTCTGGTTAGGATGGGGGATGTCTGGGGTGAAGCAGGTGGTAATGTTGTACTGTGCAGGGCGTGTAAGGGTAATTTGGGGCTCCAGCGATCACCAGACCCAAATCACATCTTCCTCCGAGTTGAGATGACTCGGAGGGAGAATTTAACACCGCCGGTAATTTGAGAGGCAGCAGGACTTCATTTGGCTTGCCCTACACCCCACTCACTAGCGGCATACACATACCTACGTGTCTGGGGAATAAACCTTATACTGGCCGCACAACTAAGCGAAGCAGGAAGGGGGCCGGAAAGGAGTTTTTATACCAGAGCTACACTTTAAAAATCTGGCACTGTAAATGCCACTTAAAATATAGGTGTTTTGAGATGAATACTGCCTGTTTTATGTATTAATACAGATCATAGTTGCTTTTAGCAGAGATGAAAAATAATCCGTTCGCTCATCATGGACATGTGTCATCAAGTTGCATGTAAACACTCCATCTTCCGAATGACATTTATGAAACACTTAGCCCTGGAAAAAGTCTTCTAAAGTCAGGACAACCAGTTTATAAAATGCAGACAATGTTAAGAATCAGTGCCGTCAGGAAGCTAAAATGTGATCTTGTTGGATATTTGAAATGTCAGATTTGATGGAACTGCTGTGCCTGATGAAGACGTCACAGATTTTGGGCTACAGTTAAAGATGCCAACACAAAATCACAATAGCAGGTTTTGGGAAATGCTATGTTAATACCGTAGTTACTATCATGATGTAAGGCAGGCGAGACAGGTTTTTATATTTTTTACACTTTGGCTGTGTCATTTCGATACAGCTGTAACTTTTTTTCTAACGTAAAGTATTTTTTGATTTTTGTAGAAATACAAATTATGGACATGTCCACTTTCAGCAAAAAAATACAGATTAGTAAGACAAGACAAGACAAATAACATTTATATCACGCTTCTCTCCTGGCAGACTCAAAGTGCCAGAGCTGCAGCCACAAGGACACGTTCTAAAGGCAGTAGCAGTGTTAGGGAGACTTGCCTATGGTCTCCTACTGAATAGGTGCTGGCTTACTGAACAGGCAGAGCCGAGATTTGAACCCTGGTCGCCTGTGTCAGAGGCGGAGCCCTTAACCATTACACTATCCACTAGTAGGACAAAAGAACAAAGGAACAACATGTCACATAATCACAGTAAAGTAGAGCAAGTGTTCATATCTAGAGTGTTCCATTTGGGAAAAGGCAGTAAGAAACAAAAAGGACAAGTGCAAAAATAAATAAACAAGAACAATAATCAAAAAAGAACAATATTATATGGGGGTGGTGTACCAAAGGTTGCAATAGTAGGTGTGAGTAGCCCAGGGAGGTGGGACTAATTCATTCTCCTTAGAAGTGATAGACTCAATAATTGTCAGCGTAAGGTCAAAGGATTATGCTATATCTCGATTTAGGAGGTGAATTTATAAAAAGGGGCCACCCAAGGGCGTAGGGTTATGCATTCATAAGAAGTTTTGTTGCCTCACTGTTGAAGGGGGGGGGGGGTGAGAGCTCGTCCACCATATAGGGGAGAAGTGAAAATTGTTAGGGGGGAGATTCGGTCCAATCAGTATATAGAAGATATGGAGGTTCCCTAATTTTTTTGTTCATTCTGATGGACCGTTCCATCTGTAGATTGAAGTCTACCTGACATTTTAGTTGAGATAGGGTGGGGGTTTCTTCAGTGTTCCAGTTAGCCGTGATGAGACTTCTGACCACTAGAGATGTCGCGAACCTCCGATTTTCGGTTCACGAACCTTCACGGAAGGTTCGGTTCGCATAAAAGTTCGCGAACCGCAATAGACTTCAATGGGGAGGCGAACTTTGAAAACTAGAAACATTTCTGCTGGCCAGAAAAGTGATGGAAAAGATGTTTCAAGGTGTCTAACACCTGAGATCTTTCAGTGACTACAAGAGGGGGGGGGGGGGAATTCAAAAATACCTTATAGTTTTTGAGAAAATCAATTTTAAAGTAACTCCTTCTGACCGTGGGAAAATTAAGCGCCCGCCGACTTTAGCAGTTAATAGCAAAACCGCTTTAAGAGCTAGAAACCCCAAACTTGCAGAAAATGTTAAGAAGAACAGTGGGAATAAGAGGAAATTTTTTTTTTCAAAAAGACCTTATAGTTTTTGAGAAAATCAATTTTAAAGTTTCAATGTAAATTCTCCTTCTGACCGTGGGAAAATATACCCCCGCCAACTTTAATGGTTAATTGCAAAGCCCCTTTAAAAGCTAGCAACACCAAAATTACTGGGAATGTTAAAAAGAACAGTGGGAACAAGAGGAACATTTTTTTTTTCAAAAAGACCTTATAGTTTTTGAGAAAATCGATTTTAAAGTAAAAAAAAAGAGTCGATTCATAAAAAAGAACCGATTCATTAAAAAGAGACGGCTCATTCATGAGCCGTTAGTATAGCAGAGAATGCGTCCTCGGAAGGACGTGAAGCTGCTGGCTCCCACTGCTGTCTCTCCCCACCTGCCTGCACCTGTCAACCCCCACCTAGGCTGGCACCCAGCGCACCCATCCTGCCTTATCTTTTTAACATATCCTGCAAATTTGGTGTTGCTAGGATGTAAGGGGCCTTTGCTATTAACTGCTAAAGTCGGCGGGTGATGATAACCAACCAGAATTATAGGGGTGCAAAAGTGCTGAATTCTGCTAAGGCTTCCATTAGGCTCCCTATTTCACTTTCCAAAATCTCACATCTTTTCAAAGGACAATTGCTCAGCAGTGGCAAATTTTCTAGCATTGTAGGAACTGTTAGGGGGATCATAACTGGGGAGTTTCGGGCCCCTAGGCAGAAGAGGTCATAGCCTAGGGTCACAAAAACCTGTTTATTTGGGCAATTTCAATGGTAGTGATGCTGACGTACATAAATCGCAGCCATGGCCGTTAGCAACGTCTGAATTTCACGAAATGTCTCATGCAGGTAGAAGACATATTGTTAGACTTGGATTCCAAAGATGGGGTCCCTACATCTCTGCAAACCAGAGTTACAGGGGTCCAAAATTGGTAAAATCCCCCTTAGGCTTTCATTGGCTCCCTATTTCACTTTCCAAAATCTCACATCTTTTCAAAGGGCAATTGCTCAGCAGTGGCAAATTTTCTAGCATTGTAGGGACCCTTAGGGGGAACATGACTGGTGAGTTTCGGGCCCCTAGGCCAAAGAGGTCATAGCCTAGGGTCACAAAAACCTGTTTATTTGGGCAATTTCAATGGTGGCAATTCTGAGGTACATAAATCGCAGCCATGGCCGTTAGCAACGTCTGAATCTCACGAAATGTCTCATGCAGGTAGAAGACATATTGTTAGACTTGGGCTCCAAAGATGGGTTCCATACATCTCTGCAAACCAGAGTTACAGGGGTCTAAAATTGGTAAAATCCCCCATAGGCTTTCATTGGGCCTCCTATTTACAGTTCCAAAATCTCACATCTTTTCAAAGGGCAATTGCTCAGCAGTGGCAAATTTTCTAGCATTGTAGGAACTGTTAGGGGGATCATAACTGGTGAGTTTCGGGCCCCTAGGCTGAAACGGTCATAGCCTAGGGTCACAAAAACCTGTTTATTTGGGCAATTTCAATGGTAGTGATGCTGACGTACATAAATCGCAGCCATGGCCGTTAGCAACGTCTGAATTTCACGAAATGTCTCATGCAGGTAGAAGACATATTGTTAGACTTGGATTCCAAAGATGGGGTCCCTACATCTCTGCAAACCAGAGTTACAGGGGTCCAAAATTGGTAAAATCCCCCATAGGCTTTCATTGGCTCCCTATTTCACTTTCCAAAATCTCACATCTTTTCAAAAGGGCAATTGCTCAGCAGTGGCAAATTTTCTAGCATTGTAGGGACCCTTAGGGAGAACATGACTGGTGAGTTTCGGGCCCCTAGGCCAAAGATGTCATAGCCTAGGGTCACAAAAACCTGTTTATTCGGGCAATTTCAATGGTGGCAATTCTGAGGTACATAAATCACAGCCATGGCCGTTAGCAACGTCTGAATCTCACGAAATGTCTCATGCAGGTAGAAGACATATTGTTAGACTTGGGCTCCAAAGATGGGTTCCATACATCTCTGCAAACCAGAGTTACAGGGGTCTAAAATTGGTAAAATCCCCCCTAGGCTTTCATTGGGCCTCCTATTTACAGTTCCAAAATCTCACATCTTTTCAAAGGGCAATTGCTCAGCAGTGGCAAATTTTCTAGCATTCTAGGAACTATTAGGGGGATCATAACTGGTGAGTTTCGGGCCCCTAGGCCGAAGAGGTCATAGCCTAGGGTCACAAAAACCTGTTTATTTGGGCAATTTCAATGGTAGTGATGCTGACGTACATAAATCGCAGCCATGGCCGTTAGCAACGTCTGAATTTCACGAAATGTCTCATGCAGGTAGAAGACATATTGTTAGACTTGGATTCCAAAGATGGGGTCCCTACATCTCTGCAAACCAGAGTTACACGGGTCCAAAATTGGTAAAATCCCCCTTAGGCTTTCATTGTCTCCCTATTTCACTTTCCAAAATCTCACACCTTTTCAAAGGGCAATTGCCCAGCAGTGGCAAATTTTCTAGCATTGTAGGGACCCTTAGGGGGAACATGACTGGTGAGTTTCGGGCCCCTAGGCCAAAGATGTCATGGCCTAGGGTCACAAAAACCTGTTTATTTGGGCAATTTCAATGGTGGCAATTCTGAGGTACATAAATCGCAGCCATGGCCGTTAGCAACGTCTGAATCTCACGAAATGTCTCATGCAGGTAGAAGACATATTGTTAGACTTGGGCTCCAAAGATGGGGTCCCTACATCTCTGCAAACCAGAGTTACAGGGGTGCAAAATTAGTAAAATCCCCCATAGGCTTTCATTGGCTCCCTATTTCACTTTCCAAAATCTCACATCTTTTCAAAGGGCAATGGCTCAGCAGTACCACATTTTCTAGCATTGTAGGGACTCTTAGGGGGATCATGACTGGTGAGTTTTGCCACTGCTGAGCCATTGCCCTTTGAAATGGTGTGAGATTTTGGAACGGTAAATAGTAGGCCCAATGAAAGCCTATGGGGGATTTTACCAATTTTGGAGCCCTGTAACTCTGGTTTGCAGAGATGTAGGGACCCCATCTTTGGAATCCAAGTGTAACAATATGTCTTCTACCTGCATGAGACATTTCGTGAAATTCAGACGTTGCTAACGGCCATGGCTGCGATTTATGTACGTCAGCATCACTACCATTGAAATTGCCCAAATAAACAGGGTTTTGTGACCCTAGGCTATGACCTCTTTGGCCTAGGGGCCCGAAACTCACCAGTCATGTTCCCCCTAAGGGTCCCTACAATGCTAGAAAATTTGCCACTGCTGAGCAATTGCCCTTTGAAAAGATGTGAGATTTTGGAACTGTAAATAGGAGGCCCAATGAAAGCCTATGGGGGATTTTACCAATTTTGGAGCCCTGTAACTCTGGTTTGCAGAGATGTAGGGAACCCATCTTTGGAATCCAAGTCTAACAATATGTCTTCTACCTGCATGAGACATTTCGTGAAATTCAGACGTTGCTAACGGCCATGGCTGCGATTTATGTACGTCAGCATCACTACCATTGAAATTGTCCAAATAAACAGGTTTTTGTGACCCTAGGCTATGACCTCTTCGGTCTAGGGGCCCGAAACTCACCAGTTATGATCCCCCTAACAGTTCCTACAATGCTAGAAAATTTGCCACTGCTGAGCAATTGCCCTTTGAAAAGATGTGGGATTTTTGAAAGTGAAATAGGGAGCCAATGAATGGAAGCCTATGGCAGAATTCAGCACTTTTGCACCCCTATAATTCTGGTTGGTTATCATCACCCGCTGACTTTAGCAGTTAATAGCAAAGGCCCCTTACATCCTAGCAACACCAAATTTGCAGGATATGTTAAAAAGATAGCAGGAAACAATATTTAAAGGACTTCCGAGGCCACAAATGTGAAAAAAGTTAAATACCTTTTCATAATTCAGATCCATGGAGGACGCCATCCGCGCCCTCCCGTTCATTCCCCCATGGCTCCCGCAGTAATACCGGCCCCGGTCGGGTCCCGACTCCCGACCCCTCCGAACAGGTCGGGTTCTCATTCCCCACTCAATATGGCCGTCACAGATTGCCGCGGCTGCGCAGTCCGCACAGACGTGATTGCACCTGCGCAGCTCTAGGGCCTCCTCCTGCCGCGTCATCAATATGCGTGCATACATCGGACGCATCGGGAGGAGGACCTAGAGCTGCGCAGCCGCAATCGCATCTTTGCGGACTGCGCAGCCGCGGCAATCTGTGGCGGCCATATTGAGGGGGGAATGAGAACACGACCCGTTTGGAGGGGTCGGGACCCGACCGGGGCCGGTATTACTGCGGATGCCATGGCGGAATGAACGGGGGGCGCAGATGGCGTCCTCCATGGATCTGGATTATGAAATGGTATTTAACTTTTTTCATACTTGTGGCCTCGTAAGTCCTTTAAAAAAAAAAAAAAAAAAAAATATATATATATATATATATATATATATATATATATATATGTGTGTGTGTGTGTGTGTATATATATATATATATATATATGTATATATATATATATATATATATATATATTTATTATTTTTATGTGCTGAGTGTGGGAAATAAATGAAAAAAAAAATGATGTGGGGTCCCCCCTCACGAGGCCTCTGTAACCCCTTGTCCCCCATGCAGGCTGGGATAGCCAGAATGCGGAGCCCCGGCCGACTGAGGCTTCGAACCCTGACCTATACCAGCCCGCATGGTCCATGGTATGGGGGGCTCCGGGGGGGAGGGGCAGCCAAGCCTTCCCCTCCCCCCCCCCCGGAGCCCTTGTCCAATCCATGGACAAGGGGCTCTTCCCCACCTCCGGTGCCCCAGGAGGAGGTGGGGGCGACGACTCCCTGAGGGGGGTTCATGGTGGCATCTGGGAGTCCCCTTTAAGAAGGGGACCCGAGATGCCCACCCCCCTCCCAGGAGAAATGAGTATAGGGGTACAGTACCCTTTACCCATTTCCACAAAGGGTTAAATGAAATAAAAACACAACCACAAGAAAAGTATTTTATTATTCTAAATTAACCATAAATACTTACCTGTACCTTTAAAAAAGTTTTCCCACGCCAATATCCACGGTAAACGATCCAACGAATTGTATCCTCTTATGTTGCGATCTTCAATTAAGTTGACTGAAGATCTCCGACGCCTCCCACATAGCAGAGAATGCCTCCTTTTGGACGCATAGCTGCCGGCTCCTGCTGTCTCTCCCCACCTCCTCACCTGTCACTCTCACCTAGCCTGGCACCCATGGGTGCGCTGGGTGCCAGGCTAGGTGAGGGTGACAGGTGCAGGCAGGTGGGGAGAGACAGCAGCGAGCCAGCAGCTTCACGTCCTGCTCAGGACGCATTCTCTGTTATAGTAACAGTTCTTGAATCATCCGGTTCTTTTTAATGAATCGGTTCTTTTTTTTATGAATCGGCTCATTTTACTTTGAAACTTTAAAATTGATTTTCTCAAAAAGTATAAGGTCTTTTTGAAAAAAATATTTTTCCTCTTGTTCCCACTATTCCACGTAACATTCCCAACAATTTTGGTGTTTCTACTATGCAAGGGGACTTTGCTATTAACCGTTAAAGTCGGCGGCCATTAAAGTCTATGGGGCGAATCGAACTTCCGCAAAAGTTCGCCTGGTGCAGGCGAACGCGAACCCCCAAAGTTCGCCTGAAACCGTTCGCCGGCGAACCGTTCGCTACATCTCTACTGACCACATATAATATTTGTGAAACCAGTAGCCTACATTTAACTGGAATGGACATTATACCTATGTGGAGCAATGCTAGTTGAGGTGTAATCACAAATTGAGAGTGCAAAATATCACAAAGTTCCTGGTTGATTGAGGTCCAGAAAGGTTGGATTTTTGGGCAATCCCAAATAAGATGGAAGAGGGTACCATTATTCTTGCAATTTCGCCAACATAAAGGGGAAATGTTGGTAGAAAAATTGGACAATCGTCTAGGGGTAAAGTACCATTTAAAGAGAGTCTGAAGTGAGAATAAATCACGCTTCAGAGCTCAAACCGCCGCTATCGCACCGCTAAACGGGGGTCCCTTACCTCACAAATCCCCTCCGTGCAGCGGGGGATCTCTTCTGCATAGAGGCAGGGCTAACCGCCGCAGCCCTGCCTCACGCGCGTCTGTCAGCGCGTATCTCCGCCTCTCCCCCGCCCCTCTCAGTCTTCCTTCACTGAGAGGGGCGGGGGAGAGGCGGCGATGCGCCGCTGATAGACGGCGCTGAGAGGCAGGGCTGCAGCCGTTAGCCCTGCCTCAAGAGCAGCAAAATCTACGACCAGACTAGATTTTGCAGGGGGGGGGGGGGGGGGTAAGGGACTCCCGTTTAGCCGCGGGATAGCGGCGTTTTAGCAGGGGCACGCATGCCCCTGCTGAATATAAGCACTGAAGCGAGATTTATTCTCGCTTCCGTGTCTCTTTAAGCAAGATTTTGTGGAATGATTCCCTGTGATTTATACAGGAGGAAAAAAGATTAATAGCTTTGGTAGAGGTAACTATGTCTGTATAGTCTATAGGACAATTGAGATCAGCTGACCAGGAGTTTATATATTTGTGCAATTGTTTGTGACTACAGCTCAATAATTCCTTATACCATAGTGAAATACCACCTTTGATTTCAGTCGAAGAGAAAAGATAGGAAACAATATGTTTGAAAGCTATTGGTAGTTCACATTTGTGTTCTGTAAGAAGATGTTTGATGTGGAGATATTGAATATCTCTCTGGGAGAAAGTACAAATGTATTGTATAGGACAGGAAATTCAAGAAGTTCAGGCTTCTCAGATGAAAATAAGTCTGTTATCAGGGAAAGACCAACAGAGAGAGGGATTCTATAGGGAGTTGTGATGAAACGCGGAAAAGCCGCTGTCTCTCAAAGTGAGGCGGCTGTTTCCGCGTCCAGCAGAGCATCACAACGCGGAAAAACCGCCGCATGCCGCTTAGGCAGAGCGGCGGAATCCGCATTGGGAACGGCGGAATCCGCATTGGAAGCGGCACCCACACGCGGTGCTCAAGATACATTGCAAGACAGTTCTGGTGTGGCTGGGACTGATAGTCCACCAGGATTCAGAGTGACACGCACGAGCGCACAGAGACAGAGCTTATATAACAGCCAGAAGTAGTCAGCTGACCAGGCTGTTCAGCTGACATTTTCCACAACTTTCATTGGTCCAGCAATTAGGGAGGTCCTGGAAAGGTCCTTGAGTATATATACTGCTGGCTGTTCACTTGTTCCTTGTCTGGCGTGCGATCACACATGTGGGAGCACCCAGATCCATAGTCCGATCCGTAAGTGTGCCGGGACCAGCTGGAGCTGTAATCCTACACTTAGCTAGATTCTGTTGATAGCTAAAGTACTAGTTTGATTGTGATTATCTGTTATGACTTCCTGCTTGCCTGACTATCCTCCTGAACTCTGATCTTGTACCTCGATATTTCTGATACTCTGTTGCCGAACCCCGGCTCGTCCTTAGACTCTGCTTCTGCCTCCTGATCTTGTACCTCGATATTTCTGATACTCTGTTGCCGAACCCCGGCTCGTCCTTAGACTCTGCTTCTACCTCCTGATCTTGTACCTCGATATTTCTGATACCCTGTTGCTGAACTCTGCCTGTACCTAGACTCCGCCTCTGCCTTATGATCTTGTACTTTGTCTGTCCGTGTGTGTACGACCTGGCTTGTCCGACCTCGAGAACCGACCTTACGCTTGGAGGTGGTTCCTCGTCCTGTCAGTGACATCTCCTCCTGAGTGTCACTCTCAGACTATCCTTCCTACTGTCAGTCTGACTCCTCCCGTCTCGGAGAGCTCAGGTCTGCGGAAGGAATCTGTGCAGTACTCCTTGCTGCACTGAGGCCTAGTCCTCTAAGTGTTACTGTTACACCAAACACCACACTCTACTCAGGTGAACAGAGGTTAGCTAGTATATTGGATTATCGGTGAGACTGCAGATCACTTATAATCTGGTATACTTCTGTATTCCCAGTGATACTGCAGATCACCGGTAATCAGACCTCTCTGTGCTTCACCGATCGTTACAGTAGTTTAAGCATAGATGATTCTGGATAGAGCTTGGGGGATTTGGTAAAATGTGCCCAGGCGTTAAATGTGGCTTGGACAGTTGGGTAGGGTGATTTGTTGTTTTGAACTTTTAGTAGTTGGAGTGATAATAGGTGTAGAAGGTTATTAGAGGAGATGGATTTTTCAATGTGATACCATTGTTTATGTGATACCTCTTTCCATCAGTCTTTAGATGCATCTAACAGGCATGCAAAGTACCGTACTTTCCGCCGTATAAGACGCACTTTTTCTCCCCAAAAAATGGGGTGAAAAAGTCCCTGCGTCTTATACGGCAAAGGCAGGGAATCCCCGACTTCCCGAACGCCCGCCGATGCAAACCGCCGCCACATCGGGGATTCCCTGCCTGTGTGCGGTGTCCTGTCTCCTCCCCCATGGTCCTCCTGTCCCCTGCATGTGTCAGCGGCTCCCCGCCCCCTCCCCTTGCGTTGTGTGGCCATGGTCCCCCTGTCCCCTGCGTGTGTCCGCCCCCTCCCCTTGCGTTGTGTGGCCATAGTGCCCCTGTCCCCTGCATGTGTCCGCTCCCTCCCCTTGCGTTGTGTGGCCCCCCCGGGTGTTTATCGGCAGCTGCTTACCTCAGCCATCATGCCCGCGTGGACTGCAGACCTCCTTCTTCTATGTGCGGCTTCCTCTAGTGCCGGCTTCTAATGACGCGTCATTAGAAGCCGGCATTAGTGGAAGCCGCACACAGAAGCCGGAAGTTTGCAGTCCACGCGGGCATGATGGCTGAGGTAAGCAGCTGCCGATAAATACCCGGGGGGGGCCACACAACGCAAGGGCAGGGGGCGGACACACGCAGGGGACAGGGGGACCATGGCCACACAACGCAAGGGGAGGGGGCGGACACACGCAGGGGACAGGGGGACCATGGCCACACAACGCAAGGGGAGGGGGCGGGGAGCCGCTGACACATGCAGGGGACAGGAGGACCATGGGGGAGGAAAGACATAGGGGGTGACATGGAAGTGACAGGAGGAGACGTGGACTTCGGGGGAGACAGCAGGAGACATGGTGGGGGTGACAGGAGGACACATGGGCTGACAGGAGGAGACATGGAGGAGGAGACAGGAGGACCATATGGGAGACAGCAGGAGACATGGTGGGGGTGACAGGAGGACACATGGGCTGACAGGAGGACCATGGGCTGACAGGAGGACCATGGGGTGACAGGAGGAGACATGGGGGTGACAGGAGGACCATGGGGTGACAGGAGGACCATGGGGTGACAGGAGGACCATGGGGGAGACATGGAGGGAGAGGCAGGAGTATGCATGGGGGTGAGAGGAGGACCATAGGGTGGGGGCATGAGGATGCATGGGGGAAACATAAGACCAGGTGGAGACATGGTGGGGGTGACAGAAGGACACTGGGGGAGACAGGAGGACACATGGGGAGACATGGAGGATACAGAAGGACATATGGGAGAGACATGGGGAGACATAAGGACACATGGGGGACACAGGAGGATACCATTTGAGGTATAACTTCTACAAGGCACTCCTGGAATATGGACGCACCAGGTTTAGTATTTTTTTCTTGTTTTTGCCCTTTAAACCTGGGTGCGTCTTATATTCCGGAGCGTCTTATACGGCGCGAAATACGGTAATATGATTTCAAGCATGGTACCCCTATCCCTCCCAAGGATTTCGGGATGGTTACTTCCCCCAGAGAAATTCGGGGTCTTCTTCCCCCAGAGAAATTTAGCAATTATTTTATGAAGTTTAGTAAAAAAGTTATTAGATAAGGGAATGTGGACTGTTCTAAAAAGATATAACATTTTGGGGAGAACTTTCATTTGAAAGACTGCAATTTTACCGAACCATGAAAGTTCAAATCTAGATATAGTTTCCAAACAGCTGTAACTTTTTAATTACTTATGTCAGATATATATCTTAGTTTTTTTTAGCACAATTTAGGTTTTCTTTGGGTAATATTTTTCTCCCAAAACTATTTTATAGCATTTTTTTCTCTTTGGGGTAAGTAATAGCCTTCATTTTAATAGCATTACTGTTTCTTGTTACTGGCTGAGCCTGTGATGTGCAAGTGCATTTTGAAGTGGAAAGGGCTCATACATATGCAATGATATGCAATGACTCTGAAATCACAGAGCAATATCTGTACTTTAGCAAAATACAGCCAGCTTGCTTGCTTAGCCACAGAGCGTTTATACATGATGAGCAGGTGTTAGCTCAGGGGACATCACAACAAATATGACCTCTCCACATCTATTCCAAGTATAAAATAACCTGTTTTACAATTCATAGAAAGCCTAAAGCAACATTCAACAAAAGGTTGTTTTATTTCAAATTGCTCACACAGTTTTTAGAGCACAAACAACATAACTAGAAAATAAATCTGGGTCAGGACACTATCTTTGTGAAGGTTGTATGTTCTCCTCATGCTTTTCTGGGTTTCCTCCAGATACTCTGGTTTCCTCCCATATCTAAAAAATGTATAGATAGATTCACTGGACCCCCACAAAAGAAAAAAAAAAACATACTGGCCTTAAACTATTGATAGGGACATTAACTACTTAATTACCAACAGTCTCTGGCCCCCTTAACCACCCTGGCGTTCAATTAAGATCACCAGGGTGGCGGCGCAGCAGTATTTTTTGATTTTTTTTTTAAATCATGTAGCTAGCCTAGCTACATGATTCCCCCCTCCGGGCGGCGTCCTCCTCACCTTTCCGATCCGTTCCGGCGCATTAGCCCATCCGGAAATCCCGTTCTGAACAGGATTTCCTGGAGGGCTTCCCCTGTTGTCATGGCGACAATTGTGACGTCATCGGGAGTCCCGATCCACCCCTCAGCACTGCCTGGCACTGATCGGCCAGGCTGTGCAGGGGTCTCGGGAGGGGGGGAGGCCCTTACGCGGCAGGTAGCGTCGCATCGGCGGCGAGCGGCGGCGTTCGTCCCCCACAAGCAGCTAGCAAAGTGCTAGCTGCGTGTTTTAAAAAAAATTTGTTTAAATCGGCCCAGCAGGGCCTGAGCGGCGCCCTCCAGTGGTCATGGACGAGCTGAGCTAGTCCATACCGTCATGGAGGTTAAGGACCAGAGACTTTCTGCTACAAAAACTGGGCTCACCGACGGCATGACTCACTGACCCCTCACTCTCCTTATTCGCAACGATCTCCCGTCGCTGAAGCCCAATCGCTCTGGTGTCACTATGGATCAGGAGCCAATTTCATTGGCTCCTTACCCTGTGGTCACTTTGAGCAAATGGGATTGGCTCACAGTGATCACAGGGTCAGGAGCCAATGAAATCAGCTCCTGACTGGCTCATGGAGCTCTGCTGTCATAGCGACAGCAGAGTGTGTGGGCTGCAGCATCGGGAGAGCAGTGTGATCAGCAGTAACAGCAGGAGCATACGGCTCAGTAATTCTTGCTTTCCAATTTTGGTAATTATTAAAATCTACGCCCTGTTTGGGACCTGTTATCCCTGCTAAGGCATAAAATTCTATTACTGAGCCGCATGCTCCTGCTGTTACTGCCGATGACGCTGCAGCCCACATGCTCTGCTGTCGCTATATAGCCACAAGGTCTTTTTGCAAAAAGTTTTTTTGAAAGAATTGTTCCCACTGTTCTCCTTAAAGAGACACTGAAGCGAAAAAAAATGATGATATACTGAAGTGGTTGTGTAGTACGGATAATTACTAGAAAATTAGTAGCAAAGAAAATATTCTCATATTTTTATTTTCAGTTATATAGTGTTTTTTATAACATTGCATCATTCTCTAATATTTGCAGTTTACACACCATTCAGCATTCTAAATGATTTTGCAGAGCAGGCAAGTAAACTTTTGAAGTGTCCATTTTAAAAGGGTGCCTGGAAAAAAGGGCGCCTGGTGTAGACCATATATGCCAAATTCGTCTTTAGCAAGACCACTCTTTCTTTATGCTGTTTAGATTTCACACTAAATGAAGCTCAGTTTATGCAATTGCAACGCTTGGATAACAACCTCTGTTTGACTCCTTCTCTCAATCAGATGTTATGTTCCTTTTACGGTAGTTCTTTTACTGTCACAGGATGCAGAGTAACTCCATTACAACATCTTCTCTTTCTGTTGCTGGTAGGTTAACAGAACTTGTTGTGTTTAACTGACAGATTCTCTTTATCTTAAACTCTCTCTCTCTGTCTTTTCTTCTTCACAGGCCTTGCACTAAAGGCTCATACACACATCAGACCATAGTCTTTGGAAAATGAAAGACCACAGACCAATTTTACCCCCTTCCATGTAGTATGAGAGCCATACCTACACAATCTATTTTATGGAGCCGAACTCCCCATCAGACAGAAATCTTTGCTGCACACAAAGATGCTGTACAGACACAAAAGATCAGTATCTGCAAAAGATCTGTTCCTGCCAAAGCTCTGTTCCTGCAAAATGCATTCATAGTCTATGAGATGTGCAGATCATCATACACACCTTGTTTAACAGACATTCATCTGCAGATCAGATCCACCAGGATGGATTTTCAGATCTGCAGATGATTGTCTGATCTGCAGATGTAAGTCAGTTAAACAAGGTGTGTATGATGATCTACAAATCTCATAGACTATGAATGCATTTTGCAGGAACGGATCTTTGGCAGGAACAGATCTTTTGCAGATACTGATCTTTTGTGTCTGTACAGCATCTTTGTGTGCAGCATCTTGCAAAGATTTTTTTCTGATGAGGAGTTCAGCTTCATAGAAAAGACTTTGAAGGTATGGCTCTCATACTACATGGAAGGGGGTAAAATTGGTCCGTGATCTTTCATTTTCAAAAGACTATGGTCTGATGTGTGTATGTGGCCTTAGGTAGAACATATATCACTTATTATCACTTATTATTCACTTTAATATTAGGTTGTTGGTATATATACTGAGGGACTGATGCAGGCTGTCAGGCAAATGTCTCAGAATCACAATCACAACTGGCGGCTGAGCTCACACATTAAATGAGGGGTTTTATGGGGGCTATTCACTCTCTGGCAAGCGGCAACATAGTTCACAATAACTGGAATGTAACCTAGGCACAGTCTTAATTCTTCAGGCAATTGCAGTGCTGCTGTATTGCAGAACTAAACTGTTTATCATGAAGCGGTTACTGTTTCTTTAACAGACAGGCAGATTCAAATTAGCCACCATAATCAGAGGAAATAATTCAGTATACTGCGGTTAACTGTCACTCTCTTCAGGCAATTAACACTGAATCTCTGCGCTTTTCGTCCTTGTGGACTACTACTCTGATTCTGAACTGTGACACAATAAAGTAGCAATACTCATCTGGCTCCTAGCCTTTCTCTGCTCTATCTTCGGTTTTGGCTCTGTGAGTCTCCTTATCTGTTCCCAGCTGTCGTCATGTCCTCTCTCTTTAATATGCTGCCTCTCTCTGTGTTCAGATAGCTGAGGTAGCTGCTGCGGCTGCTGCTCTGCTGGCCTCCGCTCCCCTCGCTCACCGCTGCCTGACTGACTAAACGCTCTGTGAGGAGAATTGGTTATAACCAGTTTCCTCAGCTTATGTCTCGCACCACACTGTCTACTGCGCCTGAACTGCCTCTCGCGCTGTTTCCAGAAGCAAGTGAATGACCGGCTATATGCTCGCGTACGCCATCTAATGGTTTTACAGTGCTAAGTCTCTTAAAAGCAAGGCGAAATTTTGCCTACCAAGAGAATATTACATTACACATGTCAATACATTATTACATCACATTCTGTTTCCTGAAAGGGCTGCAGTAGCCCATATGCCAAATTCAGCTACAAAGGGCGCCCGGTGTAGCCCATATATGCCAAATTCGGCTACAAAGGGCGCACGGTGTAGCGAATATATATGTCAAATTTGGCTACAAAAAGGGTACCTAGTGTAGCCCATATGCCCAGGGCCGGCCCTGGACTTTCTGCTGCCTGAGGCATAGATCGTAAAGGCGCCCCCCCCCGGTCGACAACCCCCCCCCCCCCCCCCCCACTTTGTCATCACCTTCATTGATTCTGTTCCCTTTGCCATTTTCCAAACCCCCCATCTCCCCCCCCCCTTTGTCATCCCCTTCATTGATTCTGTTCTGTTCCCCTTGCCATTTGCCAAGCCCCCCCCTGTTTTGTCATCCCCTTCATTGCTTCTTTCTTTTCCCCTTGCCAAGCCCCCCCCTATGTCTACATTATAACATTACATCATCAACCCCAGACCCCCACACAACCGACCGTGAAGAAAGGCCTGCTCTGAGTAATGCAGCAAACAAAGTGACGAGTGACTGAGTCTGACTCACTCGACACCGGGGATTGTGGGTCTCCCTCTCCGGATCTGGCAGTGGCGAAGGGCGGGCATCCGCACGACCGCCGCACCGCATCCATACATGATCCTGCACTGGCAGGCAGGGGACAGACGGCTGAGGCCTGCGGCGGGCATGCTCCGCCTCCACCGTTTCGGATCTCGTGCTGGGCCTGGGCCGGTGAGCGGCGGCCGGAGGAGGCGGCAGCCAGCCAGAGCCAGCCTCATCATCGTCACGGTCGGGTCACGTCGCCACCCGTGCGTGACAATCAGCCGCAGGGCAGCAGAGCGGGCTGCATCCGCCGCCAAAGGTGACCAGCATGCAGCCTACTTGGAGCCCGCAAGCTCGCAGCCCGCACTGCAGAGCTGAGCTCGGAGAGTCGTGGCCGCCAGGCCGCTGCATCATGTGGGTGGCGGGAGGGAGGTACGCACAGCCTGGGGGGCGGCGAGGCGGGTCTCAGAAGTTCACAGACAGTCCGGGCGACCTCGACGGAGCCGGAGGGGAGCTGGGGAGGATCACTCACGTTGTGTGTGCAGGCACGAGGTCGGAGGCAGGTCGGGCACCACACAGGATCAGCCGGACTTCGTCTGCACTGCAGCCTGCACTCTCTCTCTCCTCTCCCCAGTCACTTCCTCTCTATGTCTGGTGCCGCCCCTCCACTTCCTGCCGCATGAGGAACCCGCCTCACCCCGCCTCATGGGCGGGCCGGCCCTGCATATGCCAAATTCGACTACAAATGGTGCCTAGTGTAGCCGAAAAAGCTAGTTTTTGTTTATAAAAAGGATGCTGTTATAGGCAAAATTTTATTAGGCTATAAAAGGGCTCTAGATATAGCTGAGAAAAGTGATTACTATGACCTAACTTCTCCCTACTCTCACACAGAACCCTCCCCTAACCCTAACCCCCCAGGTGGCACTGGTGTCTAACCCTAAAACTCCCCAGGTGGTGCCTAACCCTAAGACCCCGCAGGTGGTGCCTAACCCTAAGACTCCCCTGCTGGTGCCTAACCCTAAGACCCCGAAGGTGGTGCCTAACCCTAACCCCCCTTGGCGATGCCTAACCCCAAGACCACCCTGGGGGTGACTGACCCTAAGACCTTCCCCCCAGTGATTACTGTGACCTAACTTCTCCCTACTCTCACACAGAACACTCCCCTGGTGGTGCCTAACCCTAACCCCACCTAGTGGTGCCTAACCCTAAGACCCTCCTGCTTGTGATGCCTAACCCCCCTGCACCCCCAAATCAAAAATCTTGGCTATAAAAGGGTGCCGTTCTGTAGCAGAATCAAAAACCTTGTAGCTAAATCAAAAATATGGGCTACAAAGGGACGTCCTTTTGTAGCAGAATCAAAAACCTTGTAGCCAAATCAAAATATGGGCTACAAAGGGGCACCCTTTTAGGCAGAATCAAATACCTTGTAGCCGAAAATCTCATAGCCAAATAAAAAATATGGGCTACAAAGGGGCGCCCTACTGTAGCCAAACATACAAATATGGGCTACAAAGGGACGCCCACTTGTAGCCGATATCAAAACTCGGGCGCCCTTTTCACCACCTTGTAGCCGATATTTGCAGAAATAACATTGATGTCTATGGAGGCGCCCTTTTCATACAGGTGGCTCAGGCGCCCTTTTCAACTGATCCCCTTTTGAAACCCTTCTCTGCAGAGAAAAATAAATTAATAGGTAGGGACAAACTCAATCCATTATGATAAAAAAATGTGATTTTTAAAGGTATGATCAAATTTAGCTTACAAAACACCCACTTTTGAATAGCCTGGTTGTTAGCTTTGAATAAAGGTGACATTTGTGGCCGACTCTACTGGGGCTATGCAAACAAAGTATAGCACCAAAATACTTTGTGGAAAAAAATTGACCTGTTCAAAGCCACTTGCACACTTTAGTTAATGGCCTGCCAGATGCCAAACTATCAACTGAGAGATATTTGGTATCATTTTAACTGTGATAAGTTGTAGAATAGATTTGTAGATTGACAACAAACAGAATCATAAGAAATTAAATGCTTATTTTTAGATAAAAAATAAAAAGCTTGTAAAAAGAAAACAAAATGACAGAATTCAAATTAGAGTTCATAAACTGGTAGATGTCTTGATGCATGTTACCATTATTATTTGTAGTTACATGCTGGTGTTTTTCACTCTCTTTGCTTTACTGTCATTGTATATTACTGTCATGGTGCCCTGTTGTTGCCAAACCCAATTCCGAGCACAACCCGGTCGTGCTTGGCAGCACTAAACCAATTGTGATTCTGCTTCTGAAATAGCTGGCTAAGACTTCCTACTCACCACTGGGCAGGCATAAGAAAGAGTTCATTTAGAAATAGCAACAGCTTGTCTTCTTTATCTTTTAATTATCAAGAGGTAATTAGGTAAAAGGAAAAATGAAAACAAAAAAAGTCTAAGGGCTGGTTCACATTGGCTTCTGGCGCCTTGTGGGACAAATGCTTTTTTGCAAGCCTTTGCAGACTTTCTGCATTTTTCCCCCCCACAGGCGCAGACGGAGATGTGGCGGTAAACAACCCTGGAAGCAGCATGTTGCTTTCAGGGTGGGAAGTAAACGAGGGAAAAATCAGGATTGGATCACGGTGTTCCCGGAAACAACAGTAAGTGATGGTTCACTTTCACTTGAATGGGCAACATTTTAACAATGAGCACCGTAATTGCCCATGTGATCTGACCGTTAATGCACAAATAAACTTGCTTTGCAAGGTTTCACTGTTAAAATTGCATAATTAAACACTTCAGCCTTTAGCATCGTTTCACCTTCTGCATCCGAGCAACTTTCACTTCCCATTCATTCGCCAATAACTTTATCACTACTTATCACAATGAAATGATCTATTTCTTGTTTTTTCTGCCACCATTTAGGCTTCCTTTGGGTGGTACATTTTGCTAAGAATTATTTATTTATTTTATTATAAATCCATATTAACAGGAAGTTTAAGAAAAAAATGGAAACAATTAATTATTTCTCAGTTTTCAGCCATTATAGTTTTAAAATAATACATGCTACCATAATTAAAACCCATGTATTTTATTTTCGTATTTGTCCCGATTATTATACCATTTAAATTATGTCCCTATCACAATGTATGGTGCCGATATTTTATTTGAAAATAAAGGTGCATTTTTTCAGTTGCGTCCATCACTTATTACGAGCCCATAATTTAAAAAATAACAGTAATATACTTTACTACATACATATTAAAAAAGTTCAGTCCCTAAGGTAACTATTTATGTAATTTTTTTTATTGTATATTTTTTTATTTATTTATTTATTTTTTACAAAAAAACATTATGTGTACCTATCGGGGAGTGTGGGAGGTAAGGGGCTAATTTTAAAAGTAAAAACATGTCATTATCTGGAAATTTTTATTTCCAGATGTAATTTTACTATTTGGCCACAAGATGCTTGCAGCTCACTTCTGCATGCGGAAAGTTCCTCCGCAAAGGGCAGAAGGGGATTTGTGAAAGATTGAGCCGTCTTGTTCACGGTGTCGGTTTTTCATACAGGGACTTAGATCAATGAATGGGAACTTTGTTCCCATTCATTGATCTCCGGGCTAACGGAAGGCAGCGGGAGCATGCACCAGGCAGCGGCAGCAATGCAGCCTATCTGGAAGGATATATCCGTCCAGATAGGATTAAGTGGTTAATGGATTAAGGATAGGATTAGGCGTTTAATATTTTTTAGATGTAAATTTATGGTATGCCATCTCTTATATCTACTATGTAGAACACAAGCCACTTTACCACGACCTGGTGTCAGTCTCCCATTCCACATTTACTGTTCATGTAAGCTCAAGCTTCTGAAGATGCTGGAAAACAACAATCAATCAGACAGTGACATAGCTCAGCTAATTAGGCAAGATGTAAAACTAATCACACAAAACAGTCAATATTATAACAGGTCCTTTGGGGAAACTGAATACACAATCCAGGCAACACACACCTAATTGTGGTATTAATCATCTGCTTCCTATGCAAATGCTCTACAAACTGTTTAGTTGCCGGTCCAATTATTATCACTTTGTGGACCACTTAATAAGCTTACGATTGTAATTGAAAAGACATTTCCCTAAAGTTTACTGAAAATCTCTATTTGCAGGAGAGGCCGGAGGAACTAAATTAAAATGAAAAAAAGTGCACATTCACCTCCCTAACAAGAGGCTCCCAGGGGTAATAAAAAGTATTAAAAACCATAAACCTTTTGAAAAAAAGGAGGTGGCTTACCTGAAAGATGACACAAAGTCAATTAATAATAATAATAATAATAACAGTACTAACAGGACATTTTATTTGCACTACGGCAATGTTTTTTGTGAGTGCTTATGACCAGCGCTGCTTCCGAACTTTCGCAAGTCATTATTGCATCGAAAATTCCATTTTTGTTTTTGCATTTTTCCCATTAAAATATGCTAAATTTTTTGTGTTTTCACCCAAATTGCGAATTTCAAAATCAACTGCTATATTTTTGACCAAATAGCAATTTTCGAAAATTACTGTCAAATTAGAAATGTGCTTTGTGCGAAAATGCGAAGATTTATAGGAAATAATTAATTTTCTACCCATATTAGGCATTACAGAAGGCGCAAAATCAAAACGAAAAAACGCTAAACTAAGTTTTCACTTTTTAGGCGAAAATTAAGACAAAAAAAAGCTAAATTATTAGAGTGTATTGTCACTTGCCAAAAAGAAAATTGTACTTATTAATGCGAAAAGAATAATGCAAAAAGATTATTGACATTTTCGCTCGTGACTGTGCTTATCAGTCATCTGAGTGAGGTGCTGTAATATGTACGAACAGAGGCGCCAAGTAGAGTAAAACAATGTTCTAAAAATGATAAAAATAGGGAAGTCGAGGTGGACTTACCTCTCTCTGGTAGTGGACATATACTCAAATGCAGAGTAAAAAATATAAAATTTATTCACAGCTCCATAAAATCGCAACGCATTTCGCGGTCAACAATCCCGCTTCATCAGGCAGTACAGGAGCATATAAAACTGGTTCAGGTCCATAAAGCGTGTGAGCGCCTCTGGCCCTCACACGCTTTATGGACCTGAACCAGTTTTATATGCTCCTGTACTGCCTGATGAAGCGGGATTGTTGACCGCGAAACGTGTTGCGATTTTATGGAGCTGTGAATACATTTTATATTTTTTACTCTGCATTTGAGTATATGTCCACTACCAGAGGGAGGTAAGTCCACCTCGACTTCCCTATTTTTATCATTTTTAGAACATTGTTTTACTCTACTTGGCGCCTCTGTTCGTACATATTACAGCACGATTAAGTCCACCCCTGGTGGAGGGGTTCTTTCCCCATTTTCCTATCTACAGAGAGCGACTTTTATACCTGAGTGGGATCAGGTACTAATACTCCGCACCTGCCTGTCAAGTGGTTATCTGATGGTACCCCACCTTTGTGAGTATAAGAACCTTTGACATTATTTTATATATTGAGCTTACCAGACAATATTGCACTATTGGGCTCTTGGTGTCCTCTGTTTTGTTTTTACAAGTACTTTCTTATCTGAGTGAGGTGGGCGGCCAGAACAGGACATCATTGTAAGCATTAATTTGTCAGGAACCAGCTGGAACAGCAATAGATTGTCAACATCAGCATGAGCAGTATCAGCTGCATTAGCACCCAGATCAGGGACTAAAAGAAAAGAAGTCCAAGGAGCCGTATCTAGTGTAATATCTAGAAGGGAATAAATGGGACATAGGGCACTCACATACACCAGTTGCCAGTACCAGGCAAATAGTAATTAAAATATAGGGACTCAACTTGTTCTCTAGCCAACAAGTCCATACACCCCTGTTACCTACCCCTAGTGGTAAGGTGGAAAAAGATAGACAGAGCCTTGAAAGGGGGGTACAAACTAGTGAAATTGTGGTGAAAAAAAGAGCCGCATTGGAGGTGATGGGTAAAAGTGAGCTTATCGTCTTATTTATCTATAATGTGTTATTAAAGTGGGCTTCCCCCTCACCTTCAAATAATCCCAAGTGTAATTTGATCTCTCAGCTGTGTCAGCACAAAAATTTAGCAGTCCTCATCAGGCACAGCTAATATGTAAACACAGGAGGTTAACACTTTGTCTGATTCCATCAAAGCAAGTAGGCACACATCAGATTTATTGCGGGAGTTCTGTAAGCTGTAACAAAGAAAGTTCTGAGTTCAGTTTAATAAGGCAACCTCACCTTCACCTATCATCATCTTTTCCTTCAATTCATCAGGTTAGGAACAAGTTGGGACAACACATGGAAGAGGGGTAAGATAAGGTAGACAGGACAGCAGAGATGATCAGTTTTCTTCTATAGCTATTCCCCTAGGAGGAAATTAAAAGCATGAGATCCATTTGATCATGTGAAGCTGTGTTTGGCTTTATTGCCTGAAGAAGTGGGCTTGGTCCTACGAAATGTGTTGCATTTTGGAGTATACAATGCTGATTAAATCTCGCATTTGAGTCATCAATGAGGAAGTAAATGTTACTCCCCTTAATGTTAATTTTTTTAACTATGTTTTAATCTGATTGGCATCTCTTTTTCACCTGCGTACTCAGGCCCGGATTTACATCACAGGAGACTATAAGCACAAATGTCCTGGCACCTTAGACTTCGCCCTCCATGAACCTACAAACCCCTGCCAAATCACACCGCAAGTGTGCTGACTGGCCCAGCTGTCACTTTTTTCTTACTTCCCTTGCCCATTATAGGTAGCTACAGGTGTCCCTTAGTATTAGGTAGCCAGAAGTACCCTCAATATTAAGTAGCTAGATGTGGCACCAAGTATTAGGTAGCTAGAGGAACCTCAATATTAAGTAGCTTTAGTATTAGGTCATCAGGACTCTGCATAGGTAAGGAGGGAGGTGCTCGGAAAGGGGAGTGAGCCACCTTTCCATATTTAGGCACCTGTAGGCATGTGCCTACAGTGCCTTATAGTAAATCCGATCCTGTGCGTGCTACTCTGATTGGCTGGGGGTGAACATGTGACTTGACTCACTGTTAATTTCTCTGTTGGATAGAAAGAATAATTAGACATCACATGTGTACAAGACTTCTCACATGCCTCACCCCTCCTCTGGAATGCCCTTCCACAACACATCCGCCACTCTCCCACCTTTGAAATCTTTAAACGCTCCCTCAAAACCCACCTTTTCCGACAAGCATATTCTCTAGCTTAGGCCATGCACCCACTAAATAACCTAATTACGCACTGCCTGTACATATACTGTATACATCCCCACCTCTTGTTTCCACCCCATTCCTTTAGATTGTAAGCTCGCAAGGGCAAGGCTCTCACCCTTTTGTGTCATGGACTGTTATTAATTTAATTGCTTGCACACTGTTAGACATTTATACATTTTAGTCATCATGTTAAATCAAATTGTAATCAGCAGTGCTGTATCTTGTATCAGTGTTTATATTTGATGTATATCATTGTCTGTATCATTATGTATCCCTTGTTTGTTTTCTTACATTGTACAGCGCCACGGAATATGTTGGCGCTTTATAAATAAATAATAATAATAATAATAAAATGTTCACAAACACATTTTTTTCCATGCAATGTCCTGTAGGAGAATACACTGACCACCTCTAGTCATTACAGGTGTGAAATGTATCTTGGCAAATGACTAGCCTGTGGGAGGCCCAGGGCTCCACATTCTAATATGCATTTGGATGCCTGCTAATGCTGTGCAGTGCAGATTGGCATATGCTGTGAGAGCTTGGTCATGCTTGTAGTGCTTCTGTGATGACTGCCTTAGCTAAGTAATATAATTTATAACTACCGTTATGCTGTAATAGCTTATGAGTCACTCTTTGCAATTTATTTTAATTTAGTATAACTATCAGAAAGGCACTCAGCCTTCACATTTCCACATCTGTGTGTTGCAATTCCCTCACATAAATCATTTTCCAGGCACAATAGTTCCCAGCTGTAGGAAAACAAAGCTTGGGCCATCTGTGAGGGGCTGGTAATCGGGTCTGACATCAGCGCCTGCAGATAAACTCCTCTGTGCACAAGAAAGAACCGTTTATGCAGTAAGGTGGCATTTTAATTGTGCATGTAAATCAGAAGCCGTGATTCTGGGAAGTATGCTTACAGCACAACATAGATTACATCTGACTAGATAAACAGTGTTTGACCTTTAATAAAGACAAGGCCTCTGAATGGGCCATGGAGACGAGAGCAATGCTGTCACATGTGACAACCATTGCACCATGTTTGACCTACGAAACTATACCTGATGCAAAAAAGGGGGATAAGGTATGTGCACAGCGTCCGATAGGTAGGGACGCGATTCAGATTTTACAGAACTGAAATTTCTGCATTTCCGATTAGAAATTGGCATTTCTGATTGGAATTCGGAAATTAGATTTCTGTGAAAATACTACGTTACCCCAACTTAGTAATTTCATCCCAATCACAAAATTCAGAAGCATTGGGCCAATCAGAGAATGCAGAGTTAACTCAAAAAGTATTTGGCCAATCATATAATGCAAAAAATTGCCCAAAAAAAGGACTCATCAAAATTGGAAAACGGAAATCAGATTTCTATGAAAATACCACAACTTGGTCATTTTAGCCCAATCACAGAACCTGGAAGCGTTGGACCAATCAGAGAATGCAGAGACAACTCGGAAGTATTTGGCCAATCGGAGAATGCAAGAAATGACCAAAAAAGACACCTCGGAAATCAGAACTTGGAAAACAAAAATCAACAGAATCGTCAGGATCCCATTGCTACTCCGTGGTCCCCCGTTGCTGAGCGCGTCGTCCCCCCCCAGAAGATTAGCGACAAGGCACTGGTCGGTAATCACATCGCAGCCACACAGCTCCTCTTCCTGGATTAGAGTCGACAGAGCCCGCATGCGAAATAGCACGGAGCCGCGGGCATCGTACTACTGTGCATGCGTAGTTAATGCACGCACTGTGCATGCGTAGCTATTGCATGCAGACTCAATGTGAAGGGGGGCCACGTTTAGCAACGGGGGGCTTGTGACAACCGAGGGAAGCCTCAATAGGATCCTGAGGCTTCCTTCTCTTCATAGTAAGAATCAGATTTTTAACCCAAGCTTCAGCTTGGGGACACTTTAGAGCCGTAATCTTGGGACTGCGCTTGGCTGTGTCCCCTTAAAGCGGTATAAAACTTAATATATAAGACATAATATTCAATAAAAACATGTTTTCCTATTTTTTATATGCCATACGGTTATCATATTTGCTTTTGTGCATAAGTATTATTATCCAGTTAGAAATTACAAGTTCCCAAAGTACACTTTTTTTTGTTCTGAGAGCTGACTTTGCATTTTATTCATAACATCTTGTAATGTAAGCAGAAATGCTTTCTGAGTGTCTGACTATGTTCAGGAGAGTCTGCAGTGTCAGAGAAGTGTTTATTTAAATGTATCAAGTCAGGAAAGTAAACACAAGATAACATTATCTCCAGTTCGGATGCGTCCAGTTTTCCCGGCAGGGAGCTTGTAAGTCCTGTGTTTAACCCATTGAATGCTGTTCTAGTAAAAAAATGGTTGTAGTATATAATATGCTGTAAATAATCGTTTAGAGCAAAGAAAAAATGCTGGGTTTCATTCCACTTTAACACATGCGATCACTGAGACATCTTTCTTATACAAAGTATACATTTACTGTAGCCCCGGGTCTCCTGAGCTTCTTATTCCATCTACAATATCTGACACTTCAGACTCAAATGAATGCTCAGCCAAACAATAACCTTGGAGAACTGCACTGAGTGTAATTGCCATTACATGTACATATATTTTATAAGAGTTCCAATCCACGGGGACCTTGAGTGGCTGAACCTCTAAGTGATCTAATTATATTTGAATGGTGTTCTTATAATAAAGGTATGTATTTTCCCTCCATAATAATGCATTGCTTGTGTAACGACGTGCTATGGGGATACAAGCCATACAAATCGTCAAGCCTGAATTCATATCTGAACATTTGATGAAACCGAATAAAATGAAACACACTGATATTGTTTGAAAACAATGTTTAATTAATGACTTTTCCAACAGATGCCTGCAGGAAAAACAAATAGCAAGTGTAATAAGCATGTTGACAAGTGATAGAAAAGACAAAGCAAACATGATGACTGAAATAATGAATACAAGACGCTACCTGAGAGAGAATAAGCTTAATTATGTGCAAACAATAACATTTAATCAGCTCATTTAGACATTTTATCGCAGAACTCTGAATTCGGGAGTAAAACCATCAGACAGCAGGTTTATTGTGCCCTAATCGCCTGAATTTCCCATTAGAAAATAATGGTCACATGATCTAAGTTTCAATGTTCACTGCATGTGGATATCAGGGCTGTTTGTAGGCGTAGACAAACCAGGCAGTTGCATGGAGTGACAGCTGTAGGGGAGGTAACCACAGAACTTGTCTTAGTGCACTATACAGGCCCAGATTTATCTCACAGGAGCCTTTAGGCACAGATGTTCTGGCTTCGCCCACAACAAACTGCACCACAAGTGTGCTGGCTGGTCCAGTTGTCACCTCTCCAATACTTACCTTGTCCATCATAGGTAGCCCCTTAGTACTAGGTAGCCAGACGTGCCCTCGATATTAAGTAGCTAGAGGTGCCCCCAAGTATTAGGTAGCTAGAGGAAACTCAGTATTAAGTAGCTAGAGATGCCCCTGACTGAAGGAAGATTTTGACAGCAGAATGCAGAGAGCAGGGTGGGTAACCTCTCATTTACACTCTTATCAGGACTCTGTATAGGGAAGGAGGGAGAGAGAGGCACTCGGGGAGGGGATTGAGCTGCCTTTCCATCAACAGGCGCCTGTAGGCATGTGCCTACAGTGCCTTATGGTAAATCCGGCTGTGACACTGTACTTTATGGAATTTTTATTGCGAACTCCTAGTTCCATTAAGGGAAGGATGATCATTTTAACACCAAAATAGGCACTGCTGTATCGATTGTTGCAACACTGTTAAGATTTCCAGGTATTGTAACCTGAAAAAGACCTAGGCTGTACATAATAGCATAATTTTTATAAAGTGGATACACACTTCTCAAAACCGTTAATTTAAGGGTTTGTTGTATGGGTTCATGTAGGTAGAAAAAAACAAAGTCTTGTAAAAAGTAATACCCTTTAACCTCCTGAGCGTTACGCCGCTCAGGAGGTTTTGTTACTTTTTGCCCGATCATTAAATATTTGTGCCAAATGACTGTAAACCCTCTAGCTAGCTATAGGGTTTATATAGTCATTTGGCACAAATATTTAATTATAAGGGACTCCTGGGGCCACAGAGCGGTATGCCCGACACAGTGTCGGGCATACCGCTAAGGAGGTTAATGGCTAACTGATAGAGTTTAATGATGCAAGCTTTCTGGGATCTAGTCCACTTCTTACGGCATATGATATTTCCAGATGTTAGCTGAAGTAAAACACTGATGCAGGTAAATAGTATGCATGAAGATGACAGTTTGTATGGGTACAGTGAGTTTGGGCCAGTGAGATGTATATTGGCCTGGGTGTCCTTTAAGAGGTGGGGGCCGCAGCTGTGGGGAGGGCTGCCCGATCTCTCCCTCCCTTCCTCTCCCGGGCCGCCCTCTGTGCTCCCCCCCTCCCCCGCTTCAGAGTGAGCACAGCAGGAAGCGCTGTATACAATCAGCAACTCACCTCCCTGCGTTCCAATCGCCGATCACTTGCTGGTGGTCTCCTCCTCTGCATAGCCGCTTATACACACTCTACTTCCTGCTAAACAGGAAGTAGAGTGTGTATACCGTGGCTATGCAGAGAAGGAGACCAGTAGCAAGTGATCGACGATTGGAACGCAGGGAGGTGAGTTGCTGACTGTATTCAGTGCTTCCTGCTGCTATCACTCTGCAGCGGAGGGGGACCATTGAGGGTGGCCCGGGAGAGGAAGGAGGAAGAGGTCAGGCTGCCCTCCCCACAGCTGCGGCCCTCCCTCCATCATGGCACCCCCCTCCCTCAGCACTCAGGGCGGCCGCACAGGCCTGCCCGGCCCTAGAAACGGGCCTGGGCTGGGCATACCCTGAAATATTGTGTAACAATCTCTCACTGTAATGTGATCATTTGTGATATATTTGTCATACTGAAGGGTGGAGAAGTTATTTTGATGTACTTTTTTTTTTACTTGCAAATCATAAAATCAGAAAGCCATGAATGAAAGTTCTACATTTTTGCACATAAGAGATATTCAAAAAAACTTGTGCACATGAGAAAACATATTTCTTGCACTGATGAAACAATATTTATGGGCATGCAAAAATTGTTATGCCAACTGTATTGAAGTCACTTCATTTTTGCACAAATGAGAATGTTCCCAAAGAAATTATGGCATGCCAAATTAAATTTTTTTGAGAAAGTTCTCATTTTTGTGAAATGTATATCTTGTCAAAATACATAATATTTTCACAAAAATATATATCTAGCTAAAATAACGAGACAAATAACATTTATTATACATTTTACATTTATACATTTCCTCCTGGCAGACTCAAAGGATTGGAGCTGCAGCCGCAGGGCACGCTCAGTAGGCAGTAGCAGTGTTAGGCAGTCTAGCCCAAGGACTCCTTACTGAATAGGTGTTGGCTTGCTAAACAGGAAGAGCTCGCAAGGGCAGGAACCTCCTCCTAGTGTTTCTGAACCTGATGTAATTTATAATATGAACATGTACCAGTTTTGATGATGTCTCAAACCACACATCAACTATGTATTTTGAACCTCTAATATATCTATGCTCCCCACTAGGTATTATTACATTTTTAAAAACAATTTAAAACAATTAACAGAAAAGAAACATCTTTTACATACATGTTAATACAGTAACTGTCATTTTACTGCATTTTTTTCCTCTAACGTTAAAGGGAAGGTCCAAGCAAAAAAAAAAAAATGAGTTTCACTTACCTGGGGCTTCTACCAGCCCCATGTAGCCATCCTGTGCCCTCGTAGTCACTTACTGCTGCTCCAGTCCCCCGCTGGCAGCTTTCTGACCTCGGAGGTCAGGGCCGCATTGCATACATTTTTACGCATTCCAGCTAGTGCAGGAACAAAAATGTATGCGTTGCACCACTAACGCGTAAAAATGTATATGTTAATGTTCCTGCACCAGCGGGAATGCATAAAAATGTACGCAATGCGGCCCTGACCTCCGAGGTCAGAAAGCTGCCAGCGGGGGACTGGAGCAGCAGTGAGTGACTATGAGGGCACAGGATGGCTACATGGGGCTGGTAGAAGCCCCAGGTAAGTGAAACTCATTTTTTTTTTTTTGCTTGGACCTTCCCTTTAAGATTGATTTTCTCAAAAACTATAAGGTTTTTTGAAAAAATGTCCCTCTTGTACCCACTGTCCCCCTCTACATATCCTGCAAATTTGGTGTTTCTAGCATGTAAGGGGGCTTTGCTATTAATCGTTAAAGTTGACAGCCGTTCGCCTGCCATATAAGTCTATGCGGAAATTTGCGTTCGAAATTCGCGAACCCAAAATTTGATGTTCGCTACATTCCTAGTTGTGATCAAACTTAATAAAAACAGGGAACCTTCAGAATTTTTTGAAGAAAACAAGCTTATGGCCCTCTATGCAATTTTGACAAACTCATACCAGTTACCCATAAGGTATACCCCACTTCTAGCTGCTAGGGTGAAAACTTGTACCATGTAAGTAAGTACATGTTGTTTCCAGCTGTTTTCTTTTTGTATAACACAGTCTCTAGCTTCCCTTTACCCTCCCTGATCAGCAGCAGATCCAGGAACGGTATTTTATCTTTCTCTATAGTGTATGTAACCCTCAAATTACGAGAATTTATATTTAATCCTTCCAAGAAGGTTTCAAGACGACGATCCCCTCCAGACGAGGAAGGCATCATTGATGTAATGTAGCCAGAGGGCCGCATGTGCACCGAAAACCTGCTGGGGATAAACCTCTTGTCTCTCCCAGGCCCCCAGATGCAAACATGCATAGGCCGGTGCGCATGCGGCCCCAATCGACGTCCTCCTCATCTGTCGGTACAGAACTCCATATGCCAAAAAACAGTTCAATGTCAGTACTAACTCCAATAAGTCAATGGCCTCCTGTTTTTTTTTCTTTCATCCACGCCCTATATTGATTCAGAAAATATTGTACCGCCTCCATCCCAATGTCATGAGGTATGGAGGTATAGAGAGATTCAATATCAATCCCTACTAAGTAATCATTCTCTTCAATTTCAAAATCCTTAATCAAATTCAACAACTCTCTAGTATCTCTTACATAGGAGGGTAATTCCTCTACTAGACCTTTCAAATTTTCATCTATGAAGGTCCCGATGTTTTCCAGTGGGCCATCAATGGCTGCCACAATGGGGTGGCCTGAGGGGGAATTTTTGTCCTTGTAGATTTTCAGAATGAGATAGAAAACTGGTATCTTATAGTGATCAAATTTCATAAATCCATATTCTCCTGCTGATATTGCCCCTTGTATAAGGGCCACGTCCAACACTTTATCCCTCTTTTTAATGATTTCTGGGAAAGGATTTTCTCAAGTTGAACATATGTGTCACCACAACTCAGCTGTCTGTTCTGAGTTTAGGTCCGCTTTAACTTATAGTTAACACTGTTGCAAAGCTATAATGAATGTAAATGGAGAAATTGTGTGTTGTTTTATTGTTTCCATTATTTTCCCTTTAAAATGCATAGAAAGTAAGGTAATTACTAAACAAAAATATTACCCACTAAAAGCCTAATTTGTGCGCAAAAAACAATATATAGATCATTTAGGTGTGATAAGTAGTAATAAAGTTATTGGGGAAGGAATAGGAGCAGTATATGTGAAAATTGCTCTATATGTATTGTCCTTCTACTTATAATGACTTGAATGGACAGTCAAACATTTCCTACTCACCAATATAGGGATTACATGAAAATGCTTGATGAACCTGTCAGTTAGGGCATGGAAGCCCATCATAAGTATCTTATTATCATCCTTTAATTCTGCCCTACAACAGCTGCAACCTTTTTAACAACACATTTCTTGAACACCATTTTGCGGCAAAATAACGCATTTAATTACAGCTGAGTAGTATCTCAATAAATGTACGCAGAAAAATCATTAAAAATCCATCTTCATCAACTGCATTATGTACTGTACGTATCTTCAGCCCACTCCTAATTCAAAATTAATCTTGTAAAGTAATGTGAAAGGCAATCTATAATGGCCTTGGATGTAGTATTAGGTTGGCTCATGTAGAGACTCTTAATTGAATAGTGCTGTGTGCAATTTAATTGCTTTTTACTCCGAACAACTGGGATGTTAGTTAACAGCTAAACACTGCTTTCACTTCAATCAGACTCAATCAGAAGTTGTATTGCCAAACTCCCATCCTGATGGGTTCTTATGAAATCTCTAACTGTCTATCTAAACATCAACAGTGGAAATCTCTTTAATGAATTATGTGCAAAGCAATTTCTGAAATTAATTTTAGGATATCTCTTCTAAAAACATAAGTAGCAGAAGCCTGGCTGGTCCCAGAGGTGTGCACAGAATACAGTATGTATCGGAGTCTGAACTGTGCAAGGACGTAATTATAGTTCATACTCAGGGCTGGTTCTAGACTTTTTGCTGCCTGAGACAAACTTGTGAGGATGCACCGCCCTCCGATTTGGAATGATCGCACAGCACACAACATTTTACTCTGCTTGATTTAATGTTCTAATATGACATGCGGCAGCTCAACACACAACAAACAAACTGTTTACCCTCAGCCACTCCATTCATCCTCAGTCAGGACAGCAGTGCCACCTCCTCCCTTCTGCTGTGCAAGTCAAATGAAACACTGCTGCTCTCCTGTCTCCCCCCTCCTCACTCACTGTCAGACTCCTCACACAGCACAACAAGCTGCTTTTCCCCAATGATGACCTCTTCACCTCACTCTCTTCTTGCTTCTCCTCCTACTCTGACTGTATGCTGTAAGTGTAAACACAGTACAAACATGCTGCCCCTGTAATCTCTGTGCCTGATGCAAATGTTTCACCTTGCTTAATGAGAGATCCTGCCCTGTTCATACCGCATTTCTTACAAATAAGCATCGCCTGTTAGCCTTAGGTGAATTGTTATTATTATTATCCCATACAATAAAGTCCCTGTCGCTGCGTCCTCCTGTGTCTTTGTGTCTGTGGGTTGTGCGCACATGCACAGCACGCTAACGGACTTCAGAAAGCAGAGGAGGATGGGCGCAGGGGGACACTGGACGTGTATACGTGCGAACGTGCATGCGTGAATTGAGAGGGGGGGCCTCCGAGGCCTAGTGCCCCTTTTTTTTAACAGGCGAGCCTTTTATCTAGTTAATTTATAAAGTGCCAATATATTCCATGACGCTCATTGGGTTTGATTAACTTAACCGTGATAACTCAAACATCACACCTTATCAAAGATATCACACCTTATGAAAAGATATCACACCTTATCAAATATATCACACCTTATCAAAGTTAACACACCTTATCAGAGTAGCATAGCAAGCGCTACGAACCCACAGGAGCTCAGGGCAGGACTAGTGCCAAATTAGCAGGCATAAGTTTGTAGCGCTCGCTATGCTACTCGGATAAGGCGTGTTAACTTTGATAAGGTGTGATATCTTTGATAAGGTGTGATATATTTTCATAAGGTGTGATATTTGAGTTATCACGGTTTAGTGAATCAAGCCTATTGGGTGTAACACGATAACTATGTACTCTGTTAAGCATTGCAGAAGATGTCAGCACTATAGTAATAACTATAAAAGCCCCTACAACCTCTGGGGCTGAAAATGTAAATTGTAAATTTAGCCAGGGCTCACAGGTAGCACAGTGACGTCAGGTAAAAAGGGTGCCACGCGCCCACAGAGGTTTGGGCACCGCCATAGGCTGTAATGTGAATTACAGCTATAGTGACGCTCAATGAGTAATTTGGTTGCCGGCAAAAGACAGAGCCCAAATTATGGTAAAAACAGCCTAATTGCTTCTTACTTCCACTGAACGTCGATTTGGAGGGGGAATAGTATTCATGCCACTGGGAAATGTGCCACGGCGTGGCAAGCTGTATTTTGGATTCACTATACGGCCAAGTTTCCCGGCTCCTTCATTATATATACGCAGCACAATCAGAGGCGTATCTAGAGGGGTGCAGGCATGGCTCGTGCCATGGGCACCACAGCACCATGGGCGTGATGCCTGCCCCTGTGCTGCGCCCCGTGCCTGCCCCTGTGCTACGCCTGCTCCTGTGCTGCGCCCCATGCCTGCCCCTGTGCTACGCTCCATGCCTGCTCGTGTGCTGCGCTCAGATCAGATTCATTCTGTTATTTGTCTGGGGAACATGGCTACTTATGTATGTAGGGCGCACTTGGCTTAGTGTTAGAAAAGTGGACAGAGGGGGAATAAGAAGAGATTTCCCAAAAAGTAACTGTATCAAATACCGAGCCAAAGAACACAGGCAACCATAACAAATGTACATGAAGGAATGCTGTTTTTAGAGAGGAAGGGGGCTCTGACTGGAGCAGTGGGGAGCAATTTCAGTTTTTGCCATAGGCTCTATCTTACCTAGATATGCCCCTGAGCACAGTGGCTAATAATCCGGCATCCCAGCCCTGAGGTTTTAGGATTGAGTCTCGGCCAGGATAATATCTGCACTGAGTTGCAAGTTCTCCCTGCATTTGCAGAGGTTTTCACCCACAACTCGAGACCTATTGCTAGGTTAACTGGGTTCTCTTACTTTGTCCCTAAAATATGGTAAGAGCATAAGATTCTGAGTCACTCTGAGGGGCAGTTAAAGTAAACCTGAAGTAAAAAAATGCCTAACTTGGGACACTTACTGCAATCGCATGGTGTGATGATATATGTAGGACAGTAGCCATCTGAGCTAGTAAGATCTTATGTGGAATCCATCTTGTTTACATATTTTTTCTGCCGTGATACCATCATATGAAATGCATGTGCATTTCATTTCCTTTGAAAATGCTGTAATGACAGTTGAATATCACCTATTTTGCAGCCCAATTCATTTAGCAGAAGCCAGTCAGTTAATTGGTGTTAAGCTATTGTCAAATGCAAACACCTAGACATTCTAAAAGCTGTCTGAAGCACATGAATAGATTATCTGATGTGTACTGAGACAGCTGTTAATGTAGGAAACTGTCTAATGTGTGCATACATGTAAAGTGACCCCTGTTACCAAAAGAGGAGGACATTCCACTTCATGCCAATGTGATTTAACCCTCCTGGCGGTCTAATGTTTTCCGCCAGGAGGCAGCGCAGCAGTTTTTTTTTTTTTGTTTGTTTTAAATCATGTAGCGAGCCGAAGGCTCGCTACATGATAGCCGCTGCTCAGCGGCATCCCCCCGCCCGCTTCAATCTCCTTCGGCGATCTCCGATCAGGAAATCCCGTTCAAAGAACGGCGCGGCGGAGCGGATAGCGTCGATCGAGCGCGGGCCGGCGGCGATCGGTGGATCGGGGTTACCGCCAGGAAGGTTAAATAATTGAGCCTACAGCTACATTTTGAGCTATTGGGCCAATCAGAATGTGAGGATCAGGTCCTTTAATGTGACTGGACCCGCTGGTGCTCAGTGTGGGAGGAGTGGAGCCGATGTTAATTACTAGCATTCGATATGCTGCAATTCAGCAGCATGGTGTGTGCAGAGTCCCCCCCCCCCCCCGATTACTCATGCTATGCTGCCAATAGTGTGCTTAGTGTGCAGGGACACTAGATTAAGGCCCTCTGATTCAGTGCTAGCACTTACCAGTGCTGCTCGGATACCCCTTTTAATAATCCAGATTGGATTCGGATCCGGATACCCAGATATCCGATCCAGGTCGGATATCCGAGTTCAAAATTTTCCAATCCGAATCGGTTATCCAACCTCCGTATCCAGGAATCCGGGCAAATTTGGATATCTGGATAGAAAAACCGGAAGTGGCCTTTAAATTGCTTTAAAAATGTTTTTAGGGTAAATGAGGCATGTAGCATCATTATTTTTTAAAGGAAAACACTAGTTGATGATGTGGGGACTTACAATCCCCCCCAAAAATGGCTGTCAATTAACATCAGGACTAGGTTCCAGACAGTGGTCGTGCAGCCCACATTGTGTCCAAAGTCCAACAACTGGGACATGGCAGTTTTCAGCACAGACAACTCCAAAAAATTACGCAGCAATTGTGTTTTGGGTTAAATATAGGTGGTATCAGCACAGCAGCAGTGGCCTGTTGCACCCTGGCGGTGGCGGGAGCTGCTAGGGCAGCAGGAGCAGGGCAATGCAGCTCCCGCAGCAGCAGGTATAACGTCTGCCAGGAGCATGCCGGATGTGGCACTTGGCAGTGGCACATGGCAAATGGCACGTGGCACTTGGCACTGTGCATGTGGCACTTGCCACTTTGCACGTGGTACTTTGCACTTTGCACGTGGCACTTGGCATGTGGCACTTTGCACGTGGCACTTTGCACGTGTCACATGGCACTTTACACGTGGCACTTTGCACGTTGCACATGGCATGTGGCACTTTGCACGTGCCATGTGACATGTGCCACCTGCCACGTGCACAGTGGCACGTGCAAAGTGCAAAGTGCTACGTGCCAAGTGCCACGTGCAAAGTGCCACGTGCCAAGTGTCAAGGGCCATGTGCCAAGTACCAAGGGCCACATCCCGAGTGACAGTCAGACAGCAGAGGAGAAGACACTAACTGTCACACTGGCACTGCTCAGCAGCACAGCAGTTCTGTAGTAAGCTAACACAGTAGTACTACTACTCTAACAACTACTAGCACTGACTGCAGTACTACAGTACTAACTACACAATAACACAGTAATCCTATTCCATAATCCCTAACCTAACCTATACTGTAGCTAGCTAAGGTTAATAGCTTGCCAGCAGGCAGCAGCTGGCCTAGTCTGTGCACAGCACACATACAGACAAGTAGCAGCTGCAGCAGCCCTCCAGCACACACTCTGACTGTCACACAATGAAATCAAGCTAATTAACAATACAACAATAGTGTAGTGATAGAGAAGGGGTCAATCACTGAACAGCTTTAGGTTTATCACTGTGTACAGCACTTGCTAGGCCAGCAGCACTGGAGCATGTCTCTCAGTGAGCAGTCACATCACAAGCAAGGATGATATTTCTCATCATGGCAGCCCTCCTTATTATACAGGGGGGGCCTGGGAGCCCTCTGATTGGCTCAATGAGGTCAGGTGGGGCTGGCCAGAGTTCCCTTCTGTGATTGGTTGCTAGGGCTTCTGCTGGGAGCCCTCTGATTGGCTCAATGATGTCACCTCCTTAGTTACAGTATCTCAATAGTCGGATTTCTGCGGATATCCGAGGATATCCGGATTGCCTGCCAACTATCTGCAGATAGCTATCTGGAAATGGGCCCATGTATCCGGAATCCGAATCCGGCCGGATAGCTGAAAAAAGTTTGGATATCCGGGTTACCCGGATATCCGGAATCCGGATGAGCAGCACTGGCACTTACACAGCGCAACACTTAGTGACTCAAGCCCATAGAAAATCATGTGGTCACTTTTAGATGTTGTTTTTCTTCTTGGGAAGTGGTGGTGTTCTTATTTTTCTTGGAATTGGACCATTTTAAGGATATAATAGATGACTAACATACATTATAAGATTTTATTTGTCTTGCTGTTGTCTCCGGTTTGATCTGATGTTCTCTAGTGCTTCTTTGAGCTCCACTTTATTACATTGAGCTGTGTTAAGCCACTATTGCCTGAAGGAACACCGATACAATTCTTCAAAGGCCCAAATCTTAGGTTTGTGTTTTTCCTATATAACTGGATTGTGAAGCCAATGTTCCCTCAGGTAAGGTTTGAGATTTCATTTTAAAGCATTTCCCCTGAGCAGCGGACTGATGCCCAGTGATTGTATGGAGAATAACACTAGGAGATCACCCCTAGCTGTCTGCTTTATGAGCAAATATTTTGGATTCCTCAATTACTTTTACAATAGAAAAATGCAATCAGTGATCCAGAAACAACAACAATAGCAATAAACCGCATACTTGCAACCAGAACAATATAACCTAACGTTGTCCTTTCTGAAACATTGGATTTTTCTTACAGTTTCAACAAAGGAAAGGAATACATTTGAATTTCTATAATGTACAGTGATATCATGATTGTTTAAAGGGAACCTAAATCAATTTCGGTATTGACATTTAATTAAATGCCAGTGTCCCTGGAGCTCAGCATACACTTACCGCAGTGTCTGCAGTTTTGAATTCGCCCTCGTCCTCTGCTATTGCCTTCCTCTTGCCCCATCGACTTGCCCATTCAGCAGGTCTAAACAGGAAGTTACGCCTAGACCTTCCCTCGTCCTATCACCGATCGCGTCACTTTTTCAGTGACACACATGTGGCTTGTTCTTGTGTGTGGCAGCTCGCCTGGTGCGTGTGTGCATGCACACCAGCTCCCTCAGTGCTTCTGTGCGTGCGGCAGCTCCCCTGCACATGTGCGCGTGAGCCAGCTCCACTCCCCGGGCACTCTTGCTTGTACTGTGTGGCCAGGATCCTACAGTATGAGTGCATGTGCCGCTAATGTGCTGACTGATGCGTAGTCAGGCACTCTGACCCAGAATTCATAGCGGTTCACCATCTTGGATGACCTCATTAAACCGAAACTATTGCGGTAACGCTGATCCAGCCATGGGAGAGTGGCAAAAATTAATACATTTACGAAAATGAAAGGTATGCCTTCAGGAAACATGTTTATTTCCGCAAAAAATTTTGATTTTAGGTTCCATTTAACAGGCTAAACTTAGCAAAACAAGTGGGACATGTGCAGGTTCAGGATGTTGTATATATATATATTTTTCTGGTTGGACTTGATAGACGGATATCTTTTTTCAACCAAAATAACAATGTAAGTATCAAATATATAGATATTGCATGCAGTAGAATGAAATAATAGTGCACTACAGAAAGGAAAAGAGACAGTTATTTATCCAAAGTTGCTATTTTTTTTATTCCTTTTAGATCACATAAAAGGGAACAGGAAATTTGGGGGCCTGGGGCTAATGGACTATTTGGGCCAACATAGGCACTAATGGAAAATGTAGGTTATTGGGCACCCAAAGAAGAAATTAGAGAGCAGAATAAATAGCGGGCACCAGGCCCATCAAACAGAATTTTTTGGTTTTGACAATTAGTGTAAATATCGTTTTCAAATTTGTTTTTTGATGAATTACAATATTGTAAATTATCGTTTTGAATTTCATTTTCTTATAAATGTATATCTTTTTGTATTAACATTATTTACCACAACGAAATTTGGGCGCCCGATAAATAACGACCACCAAAACCATCCAACCGAAATGTTTTGTTTTGAGAATTAATGTTGTTTTGAAATTTGTTTTGAAAATCATATTATTGTAAATTATTGTTTTGAACCTAATCTTAGAAATGTACCACTTTTTGTAATAAAGTTATTTGGAGCAGAGAAAGCAGGTTTTAGGGTTAGGCATCAGAGAGGGGGTTTTAGGGTTAGGCATCAGGAAGGGGGGTTTTAGGGTTAGGCATCAGGGATGGGGGTTTTAGGGTTAGGCATCAGGAAGGGGGTTTTAGGGTAAGGCATCAGGAAGGGAGGTTTTAGGTTTAAGCCTCACAGGGGGTCTTAGGGTTAGAAACTACAGGGGGGGGGTCTTAGGGTTAGGCACCACCAGGGGGGGTCTCAGCGTTAGGCACTGGAAGAGGGAGGGTTCTGTGTAAGCCTTAAACACAATCCCTTATTGTCTTTTCATATAAATACTTAAAGAGAACTACAACTTATTGTCTACCCTATTGAAACACTTGTAAAAAAAAAGTGACATTTTAAAAAAATACATGAAGGGACTCAAATTTTTGTAATATGTATGTCATGAGGGTATATTACTGTAATTTGCAAATAAGGACTTATAATTAGTGTTATAGTGTAAATGAACAGAACTGAAAGAAATACACCTTTATTTCTAAATAAAACATTGTCACCATACATTGTACTATAGCATAGAAATGAAGCTGGCACTAGAGATGGGCCGAACGGTTCCAGGCGAACTTTGGGGGTTCGCGTTCGCCTGCATCAGGCGAACTTTTGCGGAAGTTCGATTCGCCCCATAAAGCTGTATTGAGCAAAATTTTTCGCCTCCATTTTACTGTCAGCAGACATGTTATTGTGAAACACACTGCTTAAGACCCCACCCACCCTCCCTTCAAGCTAGGTCCTTTTATACCATTTGACTCAGTTGTCTGCCTACACTAATTAGTTATGGGACAGCTGCTACACACTCTGCTAGGGAGATTTTAATTGGCCTCCCTCCTCCCACCTAACCTTCTACCCTTCTGCCAGGGAATTATACTATTTTAAAAACCAGTATACATCATACCATAGCCAGGAATCGAACCCAGATCTCACTGTGTGGTGGGCACGTCACCCTAAGCACTGTACCACTACAGTAGTAAGTGAAGCTTGCCTAAAATTTAACATTTATGCTCAACGCAATAGAACCATTAGGTTGCTTAAAGGAGAACTGTAGTGAGAGGTATATGGAGGCTGCCATATTGATTTCCTTTTAAGCTATACCAGTTGCCTGGCAGCCCTGCTGATCTATTTGGCTGCAGTAGTGTGAATCACACCAGAAACAAGCATGCAGCTAATCTTGTCAGATCTTACAAAAATGTCAAACACCAGATCATACCATAGCTGGGAATCGAACCCAGATCTCACTGTGTGGTGGGCACATCACCCTAAGCACTGTACCACTACAGAAGTAAGTGAAGCTTGCCTAAAATTTAACATTTATGCTCAATGCAATAGAACCATTAGGTTGCTTAAAGGAGAACTGTAGTGAGAGGTATATGGAGGCTGCCATATTGATTTCCTTTTAAGCTATACCAGTTGCCTGGCAGCCCTGCTGATCTATTTGGCTGCAGTAATAATAATCCAAACATTTGTATAGCGCTTTTCTCCTGTCAGACTCAAAGCGCTCAAGAGCTGCAGCCACAGGGACGCGCTCAAGAGGCCACCCTGCAGTGTTAGGGAGTCTTGCCTTGAACTCCTTACTGAATAGGTACTTGACCTAGCCAGGATTCAAACCCTGGTCTCCCATGTCAAAGGCAGAGCCCTTAACCAGTACACTATCCAGCCACTGTAGTGTGAATCACACCAGAAACAAGCATGCAGCTAATCTTGTCAGATCTTACAAAAATGTCAAACACCAGATCTGCTGCATGCTTGTTCAGGGTCTAGGGCTAAAAGTATTGGAGGCAGAGGATCTGCAGGATAGCCAGGTAACTGGTATTGCTTAACCACTTGCCGACCGCACGCTTATACCGTGCGTCGGCAAAGTGGCAGCTGCAGGACCAGCGACGCAGTATTGCGTCGCCAGCTGCCGGCTGATTAATCAGGAAGCAGCCGCTCGTGCGAGCGGCTGCTTCCTGTCAATTCACGGCGGGGGGCTCCGTGAATAGCCTGCGGGCCGCCGATGGCGGCTCGCAGGCTAAATGTAAACACAAGCGGAAATAATCCGCTTTGTTTACATTGTACGGCGCTGCTGCGCAGCAGCGACGTATGGCAGATCGGCGATCCCCGGCCAATCAGCGGCCGGGGATCGCCGCCATGTGACAGGAGACAGCCTGTCACTGGCTGCACAGGACGGATAGCGTCCTGTGCAGCCCGGATCTCCAGGGAGGGCCAGGTAGGAGAGGGAGGGGGAGGATTTCGCCGCGGAGGGGGGCTTTGAGGTGCCCCCCCCCCCGCAACACCCGGCAGGCAGGAGCGATCAGACCCCCCCAGCACATCATCCCCCTAGTGGGGAAAAAAGGGGGGCGATCTGGTCGCTCTGCCTGCACGCTGATCTGTGCTGGGGGCTGCAGAGCCCACCCAGCACAGATCAGCTAAGACAGCGCTGGTCCTTAAGGGGGGGTAAAGGGTGGGTCCTCAAGTGGTTAAAAGGAAATCAATATGGTAGCCTCCATATACCTTTCACTACAGTTCTCCTTTAAGCAACCTAATGGTTCTATTGCATTGAGCAAAAATGTTAAATTTTAGGCAAGCTTCACTTACTTCTGTAGTGGTACAGTGCTTAGGGTGACGTGCCCACCACACAGTGAGATCTGGGTTCGATTCCCAGCTATGGTATGATCTGGTGTTTGACATTTTTGTAAGATCTGACAAGATTAGCTGCATGCTTGTTTCTGGTGTGATTCACACTACTGCAGCCAAATAGATCAGCAGGGCTGCCAGGCAACTGGTATAGCTTAAAAGGAAATCAATATGGCAGCCTCCATATACCTCTCACTACAGTTCTCCTTTAGCAACCTAATGGTTCTATTGCATTGAGCATAAATGTTAAATTTTAGGCAAGCTTCACTTACTTCTGTAGTGGTACAGTGCTTAGGGTGACGTGCCCACCACACAGTGAGATCTGGGTTCGATTCCCAGCTATGGTATGATCTGGTGTTTGACATTTTTGTAAGATCTGACAAGATTAGCTGCATGCTTGTTTCTGGTGTGATTCACACTACTGCAGCCAAATAGATCAGCAGGGCTGCCAGGCAACTGGTATAGCTTAAAAGGAAATCAATATGGCAGCCTCCATATACCTCTCACTACAGTTCTCCTTTAAGCAACCTAATGGTTCTATTGCATTGAGCATAAATGTTAAATTTTAGGCAAGCTTCACTTACTTCTGTAGTGGTACAGTGCTTAGGGTGATGTGCCCACCACACAGTGAGATCTTGGTTCGATTCCCAGCTATGGTATGATCTGGTGTTTGACATTTTTGTAAGATCTGACAAGATTAGCTGCATGCTTGTTTCTGGTGTGATTCACACTACTGCAGCCAAATAGATCAGCAGGGCTGCCAGGCAACTGGTATAGCTTAAAAGGAAATCAATATGGCAGCCTCCATATACCTCTCACTACAGTTCTCCTTTAAGCAACCTAATGGTTCTATTGCATTGAGCATAAATGTTAAATTTTAGGCAAGCTTCACTTACTTCTGTAGTGGTACAGTGCTTAGGGTGACGTGCCCACCACACAGTGAGATCTGGGTTTGATTCCCAGCTATGGTATGATGTATACTCATGTATGTATCCCCAGCTATGGTATGATGTATACTCATGTATGTATTCCCAGCTATGGTATGATGTATACTGGTTTTTAAAATAGTATAATTCCCTGGCAGAAGAGACCCTCCTCCCTCCGGTAGGAGGGATGAGGGAATAGGTAGAAGGATAGAAGGGAGGAGGGAGGATAAAATCTCCCTAGCAGAGTGTGTAGCAGCTGTCCCATAACTAATTAGTGTAGGTAGGCAAATGGTATAAAGGACCTTGCTTGGAGGAGGGAGGGTCCTCCAGCAATGATGTGTATTTCACTCAATTAGGTGTTGCTCCAGGTATTAGAGCTTTTGAAACATGTTTTCTATCATTTTTCCAGCTGATAGAATGTTTTAAAACTTTGAAAGTTCGCCTCCCCATTGAAGTCTATTGCGGTTCGCGAACTTTTTCGCGAACCGAACCTTTTGCGGAAGTTCGCGAACAGGGTTCGCGAACCTAAAATCGGAGGTTCGGCCCAACTCTAGCTGGCACACCTTCCTGTTCTGGGTGCCTGACGTGTGGTAAGGCAGTACCACTAAATTGTCATAAAACCGTAGGTTACGTTAGCACACCAGTCTTGGATTATAATGCAACGCACATTTATTGTGCAATATTCCACATACTATCCGACAAATGTTTCAGGGGCTACGCAGGGTCCCCCTTTCTCAAGGCATGTGGCATATGCCTTGAGAAAGGGGGACCCTGCGTGGCCCCCGAAACAATTGTCGGATATTATGTGGAATATTGCACAATAAATGTGCATTGCATTATAATCCAAGACTGGTGTGCTGACGTATCCTACAGTTTCATACATTGTACTAGGGACATAATCTAAATGTTTTAATAGCCAGGACAAATAAGCAAATAAAATTATATATATATATTTCAATATGTCATGTCCTTGCTGACTGGCTGCTGCTTCCCTAGGGTATGTTGAGATTCCCCACCAAACGTTCCCACAAACATTGCATTTGACTCTAATCTACCTAAGGTATTTGAAACTGCTTTTGCTGATTATTTACAGACACCCCATCAAACACAATTTCATTAAGTGGAAGTTAAAGGGGTAGGGTACTAGACTAAGACAAGACAAATAACATTTATATTGCGCTTTTCTCCTTGCGGACTCAAAGCGCCAAAACAGAGCAGCAGCCACTAGGGCGCGCTCTATTGGCAGTAGCAGTGTAAGGGAGACTTGCCAAAGGTCTCCTACTGAATTAGTGCTGGCTTACTGAACAGGCAGAGCCGAGATTCGAACCCTGGTCTCGTGTGTCAGAGGTAGAGCCCTTAACCATTACACCATCAGCCAACTGCCTGCGTTGTACTAGTGGTACCCCCCACGTGACATCCCAAATGGTTTAGTGGTACCTCACCCATGTGACAGCCCGAACCCCATATAGCTTGCCTGGTGGTCTGGTGATCTAATGGTACCCTGCGGGAAGGCGGACCGACATCACTCCTGCCAACCTTTCCATGGGCCCCCTTCCTGTGTCCCACTGTAGAGTGCAGCAGTGAGTGAATCTCACCTGATCCCGGTGCGCCCATGCTCCTTGGCAGCCAGCCTTTCTCTGCAACCTGTAGGAAACAGGAAGTGAGCTTCCAGCTGGAAGGGAAGAGTGATGTTGGCACTCTTCCCGCATCCCAGGACTCCTCAGGACCAATCAGCCTCGCCGGTTCAAGTCTCTTAGTACATCACTTCTTAGCATGCCACTGGTGGTTGACTTTACACACTTTACAAGCGGGGGCTCCTCCATAGAGCTGCAAGGAGCGTTGAAAGGGTTTTATTGCACTAGGAAGCTATCAGCAAATTATAGTGGACTTATCCAGTCAGGGGAACATAGCAGAACCCGACCTTTCCATAAAGTAATTTTTCATAAAATGTCAATATGAAATGGCTGATGTTATGCAAGATCTTGTTTGTATTCAGATAGCAATAATTCTCAAGGCCCATCAGCACACGTCATCAATGTGCTTTTCTGAGAGGAGGTCCACCAACTGGCATCATTGCTCTATTACTGCAGTTTGGATGAAATCAATATTACTTCTACAGGAGACATATGTTTTTTTAATATCTTTGATACTCATTAACCATCGTCACTCTCCTTGCCAATCCAGCAATTAACTTACCCACCAAGCTTCTCATTTGGGCATGTCAACAGAGCGCTAATTAGACAGCCGGCTTCTTGATTCATTAGTCGACATTTGGCCAGGAACCTACAGTAGGTAAAATGAACAGGATCCTGCAAATTGATTTAATGTCACAAAACGTCTGAGGGCCTTCTGGTTTCTGCTAAAATCTGTACAGCTCTAGCAACACGCATGCAGACCATTCTAGGTTGGCATGTTATCTGATAATCTGACTGTAACGCTTGGTGGTGTATTCTCCACAGTCAGCATGCAACGCATGAGCTGGCGTGGAGGAGGTACACACACTAGCACCAGGAAACAGGCTATCCCTAGTATAGTGGAGGGGAGGACTGACTCCAATAGGAGATTGTGGCGCACAGAGCCGGTGCAGATCTGACAGCCACAAACAATGCTTTCGTTATAACGTCTCAGCGCAAAGTAGCGCTGAGCGCATAAACCAGAACTGAGGAGATCAGGACAGGTAGACAGAATGAACGCTTGCTAGCTAGCGGCTACTTAGCGACAGCAAGCGTCCAAAACCAGACAGACTGGAATGAGGCAGCCAATGCGATGCGGCGATGGCGTGCCTCACAAAGACAGTACAGGATAGTCAGAAAATAGCAGGATTAAGATAGATGAACGTAACACAGATAAATATACAATAAGTATGTTTTCCTAGCGTATTACAATTACAGCTATCAATGAAACTATTTGTAACGTCTGACTAACATATGTATATATCGGCAATGAACCGATATATGACATAAGCAGGAACGCTGACTAGGACTGGAGTAATACAGGGAACAGGACTCAGAAGGATTCGCTATCTCTTCGCAGAGATGAACGCAATCCACAAACGGTAACAGAACAGGATTCAGAAGGATTCGTTATCTCTTCGCAGAGATGAACGCAATCCACAAACAGTAACAGAACAGGATTCAGAAGGATTCGTTATCTCTTCGCAGAGATGAACGCAATCCACAAACAGAACCAGAAGCAGGGTAACTACCTCAGCACGGGTGGTCACGGTACGCGCAACCTACCAAAACGTGCTGGAAAGCTGACTAACTGCACACGGGATATAAACAGTTTGTGTACGTATACATCAGCGACACTGATGTATTAACGTAACACAAATACAAGGAAAATAATAAACGTGCTGGTATGCATATATATTGGCAATGAACCAATATATGATGCAAAGACCAGCAAAGTATCTTTATAACAAGAAACACGATCGGGGCTAAAGCGACAGCAAGACAGGCTTAAGCTGAAGCTATGAAAACCCAAGGAAACCCTGCAGGAAGCAGATCTTTATACTGAGGTCATCCAATGGGAGCAGACATGCAGATTCCCACACAGGTGAATGATAATCAGTCACAAGCTGACAGCAGGGAAAGACAGACAAAGCTATGCAGCTTGCATGGAAATAGATCAGAACTGCCTGAGCTGCAGCACTACTACTTCCAGTAATAGCTGCTGCAGCAGCGATCATTACAGTACCCCCGCCTTTAAAAGCGGATTCCAGACGCTTTTCAAAACTGAAATTCCCAACAAAACAGTCTGACTGATAATTCATGATGACCGGGACAGCCCGGCAAGACCGAATTCCAGAATCAGTCCCCACAAGACTGGACCCATCAGAACCAGAACCTACAGAACCATGCCCATCAGTACTACAAGCCCCAGTGTGACACCCATCAGAACCATGATTTCCAGAAAAAAGCCCTCCGAAACTCCCTGAGCGATACCCACCGCCTTCCAGGAACTGTTCAGAAATGCCAAAGCCTTTGCAATGCCCACCGGTACTGTCTTTACCAACACAAAACCCACTGTTGAACCAGTCCAAGGCACCAGGACAAGTTTTCTCAGAGACCTCCCAGAACACCTTGAAGCTCCAAAGAGATCCCCATAGGTCAGAATGCCCCTTAGGCTCACATGGAGAACCATCAAGAACCCCTATGGAACCTAGGGCAATTCCCGAGTCAGGGCCACAAGGACAAACATCAATATCAGGGCTTTCAGGGACCAGAACCATCTCTGGGCATGCAGGCAGACTGGCAATATCAGAACGTGTTCCCACTAAGGAAGCATCAGAGCACGCTAACACCTTAGACACACTTGGGCATTCTGGCACACAAAGAACATCTGGGCACACCGGCACAAGAGAAACCTCTGGGCATGTCAAGGAACTGTGAGCCTCAGGGTCAGCCAAGACAGGACCAAAACCAGGACTGGCCAAAAAAAAATCATCATGACTAAACTTCGCAACTACTGGACTTTTACACGAGAATGCTGGATCAGACTTAGATGTCGCTGATTCCAGCAAAGTCAGTAACAAATCAGATTCAGGGGCACTAACCAGACAGGACAAATCTTCTGATGTATGCACTGAACCAGACAGGGACTCCACAACTACCTCTGGACTGGACAGAGACTCATTTAATACACTGGATTGGAGCTCATGAGGCGCTGCAGAACAAGTCAGTATTGCAGCAGCCCCCACTGGACTAGGCAAAACTGAGGAATTCCCTGGACAGGAAGGGGACTCTGGAACCTCTGCCACAGCGGCCAGAGAACCAGAATCTTTCAGGATACAGGGCTGGGTTTCAGGAACACTCATCAGACCGGACTGAAATTCTGAGATTTCTATTATTTTGACCAGAGAATCAGAATTATCCATGTTACAGGGCAAGACTTCTGAAACATTCAGAGGACAGGGCTGGAGTTCCTCGGCTGTTACAACACTGGAGAGGGACTCAACAACATTGGTTAAATCAGACTGTGTACAGGACAAGGTATCTGACACACTTGCTGACGAGGACAATATTTCAATGGCTTCTGCTTTGCTGGGCAGAAATTCATCAAGTTTTATTAGAGCAGACTGTAATTCCAAAACAGCTGCTAGACAAGTGAATATTACTGCAACACCAACTGAGGTAAGCAGTGCTTCAGCCTCCTCTGCTAGAGGGTTTAAAGTATCCAAAGTACTGGGTGAAGCATAAGACTATGCGACCACAGCTTCACTGGACAGGATCACTGAACAGTCTATATTGCAGGGCAAAACCATGGAAGCACCTGCTGGACAGCATAATGATTCTGTGACCTGAGTTTCATTGGAGAGATCTACTGCACAATTCATGGTACAGGGCAAATTTATTGGAAAATTTTCTGAACAAGGTAATAATTCTGCGATTTCAGGTTCACATAGCAGATGCTCTGAGCTATTCACGAAACTAGAGCGAGGTGTAGAAACAGGAAGATCAAGATACAATGTTTGCGCATCTGCTGGATCAGACAGGAGTTGAACTTTATTAACACAGGTAATTTCTGCAGAAGTGTTTGCAGAGACAGGCAAGATTTTTCTGGTGTCTGTTTCACTAAACAAAGAGTCATGAGTACTGGCTAGGCTGGACTCGGAAGTCAGCAGGACCTCTGGATTCTCTGCTGAGAAATTTGCGCAGGGCAAGGTTAAGAATGTATCAGTGGCTTCTGTTTTACTGGGAAGTAACACTGAGTTATCCATGGTACAGGGTGGAATTGCAGGAACTTCAATTTCACACAAAAAGAGCTCCGAATCACCTGCTGAATCAGCCAAAGGTGCTGAAGCAGGCGGGTCAGAACGCCAATTTTGCGAATTCGGAGTCACATAAAAATCATCCAAAATCAGTTCCCACACATCAATCAAGGGAGCCACACAGTCATACCTACACACACCAGCCTCTATTAGGTTATAGGCTGACTTAATGCATGCGTTCAATACCATTTCACTTTTTGCACTGTAAAATTGACAAAATGAACTTGAATCATTCTTCCATTCACAGACCAGGGCTTCCATCTCTCCCCTCTCGAATGGAGGATCCCATGCATACTTAACAGCGAAACATTTAGGCTGATCACAGTCTGCAGATATGATTGTGGCAGGCACATGTATAGGGTTAATTAGCAGGTGATTGGCAGATTCCTTATTCTTAAGAATCTCCAATACCTGTAGCAAGTGTTGAACTGTAGTGTATGCAAACTTCCCTTGGTTCACAAATAAGTTGATTTGTTCAATACTCTGTAATATCTCATCATAATCATACTCAGATAATTCTTTTAAACAAAAATCTTTATTTTCCCTAGCCAGGGAGGAAAGTTCATTAGTAGTTTCATAAGTCCATTTAACTCCCCTGAAAGACAATTGCATTTCATTATCTGTTAATGGCAGAATCTCATTATAGGTCTCAGTCGCTAAGGATAACGATTCTGCAGATTGGACACGTTTCTTAGAACGTTTGCGTTTTGCCTTTGACCTTGCGGTTTTTGGTGATTTATTCAAAGCTGCAGGAAAATTATCAGTAACACTTTCTGCTTGCTGCTCATTCTTGCAAGCAATTGAAGGAGCAGCTGATTGGCCTGCTGCCAGGAGTTCATTAAGAGGAAAAGGCAATGGATCTATGCGCAACCAGTTATGGATCACAAACGCTAGAAATTCCAGCGGTCTATCTTTCAAATCGGAATGATTGAGAACATCAAATGCCCACTGGAATAATTCCCCTTTAAACAAAATATAACTTAGTTGGAGTGCCCAGGTTGAAACAGGAGTCGCTTGGAGATCAGGATTGGTCAGGAACCTGGCACATTCAGAGAAAAACTCATTTTCTGTTTCAGAGCTAAGTTCTTCAAATTTCTTAAAGGAACAGGAACCATAATTAACAGTGTCATACTTTCTGGGAATCCCCCCCACAATGGGGATTGGTAATGGGGTTTTCATAATGTAAGGCTTGGTGGTGTATTCTCCACAGTCAGCATGCAACGCATGAGCTGGCGTGGAGGAGGTACACACACTAGCACCAGGAAACAGGCTATCCCTAGTATAGTGGAGGGGAGGACTGACTCCAATAGGAGATTGTGGCGCACAGAGCCGGTGCAGATCTGACAGCCACAAACAATGCTTTCGTTATAACGTCTCAGCGCAAAGTAGCGCTGAGCGCATAAACCAGAACTGAGGAGATCAGGACAGGTAGACAGAATGAACGCTTGCTAGCTAGCGGCTACTTAGCGACAGCAAGCGTCCAAAACCAGACAGACTGGAATGAGGCAGCCAATGCGATGCGGCGATGGCGTGCCTCACAAAGACAGTACAGGATAGTCAGAAAATAGCAGGATTAAGATAGATGAACGTAACACAGATAAATATACAATAAGTATGTTTTCCTAGCGTATTACAATTACAGCTATCAATGAAACTATTTGTAACGTCTGACTAACATATGTATATATCGGCAATGAACCGATATATGACATAAGCAGGAACGCTGACTAGGACTGGAGTAATACAGGGAACAGGACTCAGAAGGATTCGCTATCTCTTCGCAGAGATGAACGCAATCCACAAACGGTAACAGAACAGGATTCAGAAGGATTCGTTATCTCTTCGCAGAGATGAACGCAATCCACAAACAGTAACAGAACAGGATTCAGAAGGATTCGTTATCTCTTCGCAGAGATGAACGCAATCCACAAACAGAACCAGAAGCAGGGTAACTACCTCAGCACGGGTGGTCACGGTACGCGCAACCTACCAAAACGTGCTGGAAAGCTGACTAACTGCACACGGGATATAAACAGTTTGTGTACGTATACATCAGCGACACTGATGTATTAACGTAACACAAATACAAGGAAAATAATAAACGTGCTGGTATGCATATATATTGGCAATGAACCAATATATGATGCAAAGACCAGCAAAGTATCTTTATAACAAGAAACACGATCGGGGCTAAAGCGACAGCAAGACAGGCTTAAGCTGAAGCTATGAAAACCCAAGGAAACCCTGCAGGAAGCAGATCTTTATACTGAGGTCATCCAATGGGAGCAGACATGCAGATTCCCACACAGGTGAATGATAATCAGTCACAAGCTGACAGCAGGGAAAGACAGACAAAGCTATGCAGCTTGCATGGAAATAGATCAGAACTGCCTGAGCTGCAGCACTACTACTTCCAGTAATAGCTGCTGCAGCAGCGATCATTACACTGACCAGGCAAATATGGAAAATCAATTACCAAGGATAGTGTCCAAATATTAATGATCACTGGTTCACTAGTACATGATCTGAGATGATGCAGACTTTTATCATTTATGCTGTACAATTTTATATTTTATTACCATATGATCTGCTTCAGTAACTCTATCTACTAATCTATTAGTGATCAGACGATATTTCAAATATGCCTTATTTTTCATTGCCATTTGCAATTACGATGCAAAATCGTAGCAAATAATTTTCTGAAACACTTGCAATTAGTCATAATTTGTAACGCCGCATCTTAATTATGCATAATCTTGTGCGTAGTTTCGAGTGTACTCGTGATTTTGCCTAATTTATTGTAATTACACAAATAATTATCAGACTCAATTAAAATTACACAAAATGTGGTCATAGGTACGCAAAATTGTGCAGAATTTACGAAATTAGCTATTTCAATATTTTTTCAATTACGATTTTGCTATTACAATTGCAATTGTAATTACAAAAATCAAATAAAATTACACGTAAGTGACATGAAACATTATGATCATCACTATTATCTATATCTCGCTATCTCTATCACTCTCTCTGTGTTACATAGTTAAAGTGAAAATTATGTAATAAAAAAGTGCTTCATTTTTACAATAATTATGTATAAATGATTAAGTCAGTGTTTGCCCATTGTAAAATCTTTTAAACCCCTGATTTACATTCTGTTATTACATGGTGACATTTTTACTGCTGGCAAGTGATGTAGCTGCTGCATGCTGTTTTGGCAGTTGGAAACAGAAGTAAACAGCTATTTCCCACAAGGCAACAAGGTTCACAGACAGGAAACTGCCAGGAGTACCTCGGTACTCAGAATTGTGGGAGGGGTTTCACCACAATATCAGTCATACAGCGCCCCCTGATGGTCTGTTTGTGAAAAGGAATAGATTTCTCATGTAAAAGGGGGTATCAGCTACTGATTGGGATTAAGTTCAATTCTTGATTGGAGTTTCTCTTTAAAGCACTTCAAAGCTTAGCTCTCAACTTGGTTATGACCAGGGCAACTGCTCTAATGCCGGTAGTTTAATCTGCCTGGTAGAGGCGGAGCTCACTGGGAAAAGAGGAGGGGGCTACTCTACCACCTGAGTAAGCTTGAATAAACGGATATGACTACTTGTAAGCAACATCTCATTACATGGGGATATTTACACACTTTAGGAATATTTTCTACACTTCATGCCTGGACATTAGAGGGAACGTTGGAGTGTGGTTAGATGTGAGGATGTAAAAATATAATCTCTTCAAAGTCATCTGGATGGCACACTGTTTATTTGGAATGTCCTCTCTGCTCTGAAAGATATGCAACAGCATAATAACCTTTAAACAAAAACATCTCTGTTACTGCTGATACAAATCCTAAAATAAATCTGCACTATTCTATTTCCTCATTCATGGGTGCAGACATATTGCTAACATCCTGTGCTTTCAAATGAGCTTATCTGCCATGTGACACAGGGGAGAGATCAAATAACAACTTGTGATTAGATACCAAGTCCAATGAAGGCTTATTAGCCGAAAGCTTACTTTTCTATTTATCTCTAAGTTAGCCAATAAATGGTATTGTCCTGATTCAAAACTTCTTGCTATGTCTATGAAAGAGCACCTGTAGCTTGCTCAATAATAAATGTAAAGCAACGTAACTAGATTATGGGCTAGCGGGTGAGTAAAATTACTATTTGATTGCCGTTTTTACTGTACTATTAAACATTAAAGACGTTTATAAAAAAGCACGCTTCAGGTGCATTTTAATACAGCTTACAATCATATTTCAGTAGATGGAGTTGTGACCCCCAAGGAGAAGTAAGTGCAGACAAAAAGCAAACAAACAAAGAAAAAAAGAAAAACTCAAATCTAATCACCATAATAACTATCTGAAATCACCTATTTTTTAATAACCGTAATGTGAAATAGCAAAGCGCTTACAGCTGAGGGAGCAATGTGGCCAGAGAGACCCATAAACAAAACCTTTTCTCATTTATTTCAGCTATGATTCATACATTTCATTTTTGTTTATATGGTGCTATTTTCCCATAATCCAGCATTATGAAGTTATGTGTTTATATTTGTTTAATATGAAAAAAATAAGCAAATGGAACGCAAAGAATTTGGTTCATTTGGAAAGTGAGTCGTGATTTTGCCCAGATGTTCCCCATTAAGTAAATAACATGTAGGATAACCATATGGTTTATTGGGAAAGGTAGGATAGATAACCACGCCAGGGAATCATCTTTTGTTCAAGAAACACGATGACCTGAGGGCAAGGCCTTTCATCAAGCAAAAATGTGAGATGGAAGCAATATGTTGGATTTATGTTTTCTGTTATATGTTCATAGTAACAGATACTACGATATGTACATTGATGGAGATGTAGAGCTACTGGTTTGTTTTAAAATTTAACCACTTAAGATTTTGATACAGAATATCTACGCCCCCAAAGACTTCATCTTAGCCTCAGAGGAGTACATATACGTATCTTGCTGCAATCGCCGCTGTGCGCACTCCCGCTCGCATTCTTGTCACTGCCCATTAGTAGGGAGATCAGTGAATAGGAACACAGTTCCCATTGATTGATCTAAGTCCCTGTGTCAATCATCGCCGGCATTAATGAGATGCCTGCAGTCATTGTAAAAAGCAAAGTACACACGCGTTAAAAAAAAACTAAGTAAAATACACACCATACATTGTAGTAGGGAACTACTATATGTTAAATGTCGCAATAACAAGGACAAATAGGCAGATAAAATGTGTGGGTTTTACAGAGATGGGACAAGGTCCTCCAGCACCCAGGACTGAGACACCAAAGTGTGCTTCTTCATCCCTCCCACCCCAGCCTTCACACACTGATTGCTATTAGACTAAGAGGTGCTCCAGGGCCTCCAACCCCCCAACACCTTAATCTCTAGTTATCTGGCTTGCAGTCACTGCAATGTTTCCCCTTTTCTTATTTCTCTTTGCTTCAAACACAATAGGGGAATGATAGCGGAGTGTGTTGTGCCCCCTCTCCTACACTGTGCTCTGAGGCTGGAGCCTCTCTCGCCTTTGCCTCGGCCCTGCCCTGGGGTTTTATCCTCAGTAGAACATTTTATTTTAAAACTATAATGGCCGGGAACTGAAAAATAATGATTTTTAAAAAAAAATTTCTTATTATTCCCATTAAAATGCGTTTAGAATAAAATCATTCTTAGAAAAATGTACCACCCAAAGAAAACCTAATTGGTGGCGAAAAAACAAAAACAAATATAAATCATTTTGTTTTGATAAGTGGGGATAAAGTTATTGGCAAATGAAAGGGAGGAGCACTGAAAGGTGAACATTTCTCTAGTCTGTAAGCAGAAAAAACTCTCACTGGTGAAGTGGTTAAAGCAGTGACCTCATATCTGAGCTCATCCTCTAACCAGTAGGGATGCTCAAACCGATTCTGCGGGATTGAAATTCAGAAACGTAGAAATCGGATTTCTGTGGAAATCTCATCTACCACAACTTGGTTATTTAAGTTGTATCACAGAACTCTGAACCATTGAAGCAATCAGAGAATGCAGAATTTATCTTAAAAAATCAGATTTCCGCAGTAATTTTAGACCAATCACAAGACTTGAATACTACAGAGTATTCCAAAGTCTTGTGATCAGCCTAAAATTTCAATTTTATTCCAATTACCACAATAAAATTCTGCATTCTCCGATTGGTCCAATACTTCCTAATAAATTTGAAAGTATTTAGCCAATCAAAAAATTCAAAAAAATACAAAAAAGACATCTTGGAAGTCGGCATTAGAAGAAATCGGAATTTCTGCACAATCAGGAATCAGCACTTCCAAGCATCTCTACCAGCCAGGACCAAATTTTACCAGCTTTCTTCTCAAATAGTGCCCTCTAGAGATTATTGATATTGATTTATTAAGTGTCAAGCAGAGCCGGGACAAGGTCCTCCAGCACCCAAGGCTGAGACACCAAAGTGCGCCCCTCCATCCCTCCCACCTCAGCCATCACACACTGATTGCTATTAGACTAAGAGGCGCCACAGGGCCCACAACCTCCCCAACACCTTAATATCTAGTTATATGGCTTGCAGTCACTGCCATGTATCCCCTTTTCTTATTTCTTTCTGCTTCAAACACAATTAGGAATGACAGCTGAATGAATTCTGCGCCCCCTCCTACACTGCGCCCTGAGCGCCCTCCTACACTGCGCCTCGGCCCGGCCCTGGTGTCAAGATATTCTGTCGTGCTGTATAGTAAGAAACAAACATGGGGTACATACTAATATAATGGTAAAAACCAAATATAGACACTGGTACAAGATACAGAATTGGCATACATAGTAATTACAGTGACAACTGTAACATAATGAATAAAATGTATAACACTATCCAAGACACAAAAGGATGAGAGAGACCTGCCCTTGTGAGCTTACAACCCAAAAGAAATGGAAGAAACAAGAAGTGGGGTAGTATACACTCAAAGTTGGAGAGTGATGGGTGTGTTTTGGAAGAGAATTCCAGAGAAGGGGTGAGGCAATCTTGTATACGTGAAAGCGAGGAGGTAATTCTAGAGGACAGAAGATGGTCATGTGCAGATCTAAGATTGCGGTTGGGTTGGTACCTGGAAACTAGTGAGAAGATGTATGTAATGATCCGCTCAGCTGGCTGCAGAGGCAGACAGCTGTTTGACCATTCCTCAAGTCTGTGGGCGGCAGGTCTCTGGAAGAGAGACCTGTCTTCACTTTGCAAGTTCCAGACCTGCTCTGCTGCTGAGGAATTTGCATACATTTGTCATGCAAATTGCCTAGCCGCCTCCTTTGAAGGCTTGCAGCATAAATACCGTGATCCCACAATCCTTTGCTGGTCATGGTTTGTTACTGTTGAAACACTCCTGGAGTGTCAGCCTTGCTATTGTTTGCTAAAGATTATCTTAGAGTATTCCTGGGGACTGCATTAGGCATCCCTCTAGTACAGTCAGGTTGTATTATTTGTATTGCCTGTTCTGTCTTCTGTTTGTCCTTGCGATTGCACTGTCGCCAGCGGTTGGCGATGGTGAATCGTTTGTTTCTGTACTTGGATCACACTTGCTCTGGCGGAAAGAGCAGTGGATCCTGCTAGCCTGTTTCTGTACTTGGTTCACACTCGCTCTGGCGGAAGAGCGGTGGATCTTATCTGACCTATTCCTGTTTCTGTTTGTTTGTCTGTCTGGATCACACTCGCTCTAACGGTAGCAGCAGTGGTTCCGTTTGGTACTCTGTCTGGGAGTGTAGGCCAGAGCTGCGGTTGCTGCTGGCTGCTCCTTCTCTCCGTCTTGTCTGATACGAACGCTTGCTGTAGGCTCGGTGGAGTAACCGTTAAGCAAGCGTTCGCGTTCTCTGTTTCGTGTTTGTGTGGCGTTGGTTAGTTAGGGTGGCGTGCTTGTCTCTGTTGCGCTTTTCGTGCGGAGACCGCGCCGTAAACGCGTTTGCTGTTGCGAATGAGTGCGGTGTTCGCGTTTAGCTAGCGTTTGTTATTTTCCTTATCTCCTCATTGTTGTTTGCTGTGCCTTTGCTACTCTCGTGCTCTGTCTTGCTCAGTCTTCTGTCACTTCTGGCAATCGCCTGTCTCGCGATTGCGTTCCTACTTTGTTTCTGCTGTTGTGTGTTCACCGTCACAGGTTGGCGACTAGATTGGTGCACACACAGACACTCTGTCGCTGTGCTCTCTCTCTTTAAGGGCTATCTTGCCCTGCATTGCTTCCCTTCGTACAATTCCTATCTGGCATCTGTGGCGGGGCAAGGGGCCCCGGACCTCTCTCACTGGCCGGGGCCCCAAGGCCAACACATGATACCTGGAGGGGAGTGCAGGTGGGCCTGGACCTCTCACACCCAGGCTCTGGACCTCTCACATCCAGAAAACCCACCAACACTGCCTCCATACTGAATGCTAAATTCAACACACACAAGCAATAGAACACAGCAGTACATGCATCCAGCTACATTTGAAATGTAGCTGGATGCATGTACTGCTGTGTTCTATTGCTTGTGTGTGTTGAATCTGTGGCGGGGCAGAGGATCTGTTCCTCTGCACTCCACGGCTCCATCTGCCGGCAGGAATTCCCCTCTACAGGTGCGTTGCACCTTTTGCTGGGTTCTCTCAGATTATACGCTTGTGGAGGATTTCCGCAGTGTCAGCGCATATCCTGTGTGCTGACCACGGAAAGAATTCCACAATCGTTACAATGTACAAGTGAGAGAGATTGGGGAGAGCTTTGTAGGATAGGGTTAAGAGTTTGAAATGGATCCAATTGAGATATTATAAAAGCATGTACTAACATTTTAGTTGTGTCCTGAGTGAGAAAAGGTCGGATGCGAGATATGATTTTGAGTTTGAAATTATAGGAGCTGGTTAGGGAGTGAATGTGAGGAATAAATGAGAGAGAGAAGTTAAATATAACCCCCAAGTACTTTGGGAACTGAAGTTATATTGTTAAACAAAACTCCAGTATTGCTGTAAAAAGGTCAGTCTTACTGGTTCAACTTTTGACATTAGAGGGTGTAGTTGTGTAGTCAATAGCACACTTGCAGCGCTGGGGTCCGTGATTCAAGTTTGGACCAACACATTATGGGTCCGATCCTGTTCACCTTTTTCTCCTAAGCTTTTTTTAGGTGATATTTTCACACTATAAATAAAATGCCCTTTAAGCCACCAGCAAGCAAGATAATGCTTAAAATAATTATGACTGCTTTTTAATTTACTTTTGGTACTTTTACAACTGCAGAGTGCAAACGTTAGTTTAACTAGTTCACACTAAGGGGTTTTTCCCCTTATGAACCAGAACAATTTTCACATTTGAGCGCTCCTCCCATTCGTTCCCCCATAACTTTATCACAACTTATCACATTGAAAAAATATCTTTTGGCAGTTGGACGGAGCAACCACCATTTGCTAAGTGCTTTTAAAACCAAAGGAAACCCTAAGAACCCCCCATGAGTAGTTGGGCTACTCCAAAACCTGGTAGTTCTGTCAGATTTCTACTACTTACTAATGTAAGTGACAGCAACATAGGAGAGAAGTAATTTATGGCTCATTTTACTCTGGAAGAAACGTACTTCTTATATGAATGTGTTTACATGTATTTTAAATGTTATGATTGTCACAATAGTGGTCCTTTAACGAGTGCTGCTGGATCCACCGGGGCATGTCGTGTTTGAGTGATTGGTGGTGAGCTCCACTCTACAAAAAGTGTGCTGCGTTCTATCTCATTACACTTCTGCCTTCAAAGCGGAAGTCCTGGCTTAAGGCTCATAATCATACACACGTCCAACTTAATGCACAACCAACCACACAACATGACCAACCACACAACAAGTTGTTTACCTGACAAGAACGTACATACACACCAACCAACTAAACAACTCACTTTAATACTATGGGGTTGATACACTAAACTGCGCTAATTCATAGCACGGCCGCGCCAGCGTCTTGCGTGCAACGGTTTACGCGCACAAATGCGAATTTTCACATGCAAATGCAGCATTTTGAGTGCAAAAATTCACGTTATAACGCGCACAAAACGCTAGCGCAGCCGTGCTATAAGTTAGCACGGTTTAGTGAATCAACCCCAATGCTTGTAAGCTAAATGACAAACTGCATGACATGTCCACATTCAAAAACGACTTGTAGACACATTCCAACCTGTTGGTCAGATTGAGCCTCTGGTTGGATCTGGCAAACAACAAACTGTAATCAGTTGGTCATCTGGTTGTTTGTCAGTTGTACGCACACCCAACTTATCTTCCAACAGACAAGTTTGGAAGATAGTTGGACAAATTGGTGGTACCTGGCTATGAGCCTTTAGAAGGTGGAAGTGGAAGAAGATGGAATGTAGCATAGAACACATCGGAATGCAGGAAGTAGCTGGGTGAATAACCATTGCATACCTTGCTCTCATCTGCCACACACTGCAGGATGTTCTTCCTTTTTGTGAGCATTCTCATTCATCCCTATCTGTGTCTCTCCTTTACCATGGTTATGTAGAAAACAGACTAAGTTTCCAGCTAAATCTGATAAAGTTTTTGAAGTAAAGGCAGACTGCAAGGAAACGTTCACCTTCAGTGAATCAGCATCCGTAATCTGTTGAACATCCCCTCCCTATCTGAGATTTCAGAGAACTGACAAAGCCTTTCATGGGGGAGCCGGCGGTACTGCTGCACCTTGCACTGTTTGGCACAAAACATTCTTTCCATTGCATGGTACTGTAATAAATTATATGCCGGGGATAAAGCAAATGTCACCTGCTCAGTGAGTCATGCAGTTAGCCAGTGGAAACCTATCCTGGACACCGGTTCAATGATCTGACATTTATGATAAGGATGGAATGCTTTATTGGATCGAAAAAAAAAAAAAGAAAAGAAAAATTAGTTAAATGATCAAACAGCATACATTGATGTTTATATGATAGCATAAATAATCAAGGCTCACAACTAAGGGCAATAAAGAAACAAATAATTATGATAAACATGAAGGAGGCAGCTAAAGTGAAACTTAATCTAAATCTTTTTTCTTTTTTTCTCTCTCTCTCTCTATTGTTTGAGGGGGGGGGGGGGGAATAAAGTAGTAAAGTAGAAAAGCTTTAAAGGAATCCTGAGGTGACATGTGACATGATGAGATAGACATAGGTATATACAGTGCCTAGCACACAAGTAACTGTGCTTTGTTCCTTTTTTTCTTTCCGTGCCTGAAAGCGTTAAACATCAGGTATGTAAGTGGCAGTTCCTGTCTGAGTCAGGACTGGGTCAGACTACAGTGTGACCGTCACTGATAAGAAATTACAACTATAAACCACTTTCCTAGCAGAAAATAGCTTCTGAGAGCAGGACAGAGATAAAAAGGGTCAATAGTTCATAGATTTTAGCATGCATGCTTCAATGAATTAAATTAGTACATGGCAAAGAAATGAACAGCGCTACTTAAAAACAGATAAGTGCCTACCTGCAAGAGAGAGCAAGCCCCACTTGTGGGATAAAATACACACCTAGCATACATATAACCTGTCTACCACTGGAGAATGTTGGTTTCCTGTAACAGCTTGCATGCAACTTGATAAGTACTCGTCCCTCCCACTGCGAAGAAGTCATCCTCATATGGGAGGGGACCTAACACTAACTAAATCGTAACCTATGCATATGCATAGCCTGGGTGCGCTACCAAGTAAAATCAAAAATTGAAAATTGCGCAAAAGGTGGATCACCGCATCACCAGGCTGCTGTGTATGTGTATGCTAGGTGTGTATTTTATCCCACAAGTGGGGCTTGCACTCTCTTGCAGGTAGGCACTTATCTGTTTTTAAGTAGCGCTGTTCATTTCTTTGCCATGTACTAATTTAATTCATTTTTGGTCAGCTGCTCCCACTTAGCAGCCTTGCTTTTGGTGTATATGCAGAGCTTCTGTTTGGGTTCAAGGTGCGTTTGCAGTTTCTGGGGGGGCTCAGCACACCTCTGATTGTAGGCCATTCGGAAGCGGCCTGGTGATGCGCTGATCCACCTTTTGCGCAATGCTTCAATGAATGTTTCATTGGGCAAACACAATAAAACAGTAAAAACTTGAAGATTAGATTTAAATATAAAATAAAACTGTGGAATGTCTTACAAAGTCATTTTTAGGAGAAGGAAGATAGATACAATTGTTTATTTCATTAGTTTATTTTCACCTCGGGTGTCCTTTAACCTCCCTGGCGGTTTATTTATTTTGCCAGGGAGGCTGAAATGGGGGTTTTTTTAAATAAAAAAAAAAATATTTCATGCAGCCAACTGAAAGTTGGCTGCATGAAAGCCCACTAGAGGGCGCTCCGGAAGCGTACTTTCGATCGCCTCCGGCAATCGAAAGTAACAAGATAGGCCGCAATGAGCGGCCTATCTTGTTTCGCTTTCCTCGTCGCCATGGCGACGAGCGGAGTGACGTCATGGACGTCAGTCGACGTCCTGACGTCAGAGCCGCCCGATCCAGCCCCTAGCACCGGCCGGAACTGTTTGTTCCGGCTGCGCTGGGCTCGGGCGGCTGGGGGGACCCTCTTTCGCCGCTGCACGCGGCGGATCGCCGCGGAGCGGCAGCGATCGGGCAGCACACGCGGCTGGCAAAGTGCCGGCTGCGTGTGCTGCTTTTTGCAGAATGCAAATCGGCCCAGCAGGGCCTGAGCGGCGACCTCCGGCGGCATACCCCGAGCTCAGCTCGGGATTACCGCCAAGGAGGTTAAGACCTAATTATACTGTATGGCTGTTTGTGACCCTTCTGAGAAATTGATGTTAGATGAGTTGAACTTCCTGTCAGAGCTGAAAACTAGTTCAGACAAAAAAATGGCACAAGGATACAGGGAGCTTGATTTGATGTAATATCACCTGGTAAAGATAATATTATGCGAACATAGAAACATACTCACAACGGTGGGTTGCTTCCAGAGGCAAGCACTCGTATGGGCATGTGGTGAAGTACCGTCCCCACTCGACCCTTCAGAGGGAGTTTTTGGTCGCGGCTCCAAAAAAGTTTAGAGTTTTAACATTTTTATTTTCATTACAGCACTATGACAATGCGTTTCTCTGCATGAGCTGTTCCCTCGGGTCAAATATGTGTCAGACGCGTATGTGTCAAGGTCAGGAGCGCCTTTGTCATAGTGATTTCCTGGTGCTGTAATGAAAATAAAAGTGTTGAAACTTTTTTATTAAAACTCCTTGGGAGTCCCCGCTTTTTTTTAAAGTTATATGACCTACCTACTTATCAACTATTGGTTTACTTTTTGGGCGCCTCCTAAATTCGTTCCAGTCTTTCCTGACAGAGCTGGTTTTGGGGGAAAAGAGGAAGAAAATGACTCCCCCAACAGTACAGAGTAAGTACACCAGAGCATAATATCTCACCTGCATACCTCTCAACTTTTGAAGATGAGAAGGAGGTACACTCCCCTAAATTTGCAAACTAGCCGATACATGTTCATGACAGGTGTGGGGGGATCCAATTGTAAAGAATTGGACCCACGTTTTCTACCCAAACATTTTTAGCCAAAGTGACCTTCAAACACATATACATCCCCAAAATACACATAATATGGCAACATTACCTCCATAAACACACCTTATATGATATTACATTTCTACCCAGTAATGACTCCCCGCCCATAATAATGGAAGGATATAGGTGATGCAGATAGCTCACGATCACCTAGGTACAAACAGATTGGGAGCCCAATGGTGCCGTACCATTAGGTATAGGATCAAATGTAGTAGATAGTGATATAAATTCACAAAGGTGGGTTTCAGGACCCTGCAACCACCATATAAGCCTGTGGGAAAATAACTGTCCCCGCTCTGTGTTCCAAGTCACTCTGGGAAATGGATGGTCATTCTTTTTTTGTGTGCAAAACTATAAAAGATATTACCTCCAATGGAGGTCTCTAAGACTAAACGTACTGGGTTGGAGGTGCCCGTTAAACAATTCTATGCTATATATAAGAACAAAATTAAGGGAGACAATTCTATAAGCAATTTACCTCTCTTACTTTTGTTCTTATATATAGTATAGAATTGTTTAATGGGCGCCTCCAACCCAGTACCTTTACCATCCAACATGCAATGGGCAGAGGTTCCTTTTGTGTGTCCTCCAGGTTAGAATAAGAGTCCCCTTATATGTCTTGTGCACTGAGCAGGGGTTTGGCTAAGTATGTGTGTGTGTGGGGCTAAGCAATAATGTTGGTGTGACCGGTGGGATGTGGGTATAACCGGGCAGGTGGAGCTTAGACAGCACTGCAGGCAGGGTTTCTTAATCAACCCTCGGGACATCAGGAGGTTGTTTTCAAACCGGGCCTGTCACGGCAAAATCATGACAGTTGGGAGGTATGCACCTGTCCTGCACCATGCTCAGTTCTCCCCTCATCCTCAGTGCACTGCAGACTCCTATATTACCTCAGTGGTGCCTGTGCGTCTCAGGGGCAGAAATTCCCCTGCAGGGAGAAATGTAGATCCTATAATGTGCTGAAAAAGGAAGTAGGAGCATGCCAGTCAGACAGGAACGATATTACAAATGTACCCCCATCCCCCACTAGCACCACCACATAACCCCCGCCTATTTGAAGACAATATAAAAGCTGAAAAGGTCTACATTTTTTTTACCAAGTTTCTAAAGGCTGATCTACATATTAATGTGTATTTAGTTTTGCTGGCACACTTCAGAAGCCCTTCCTTTTTCCACAAGTGCTCAGCTCAGTACTAAGGGCTCTTTCACTTTAGGGCAGATTTTGTGCGTTAACGTAAATGGCTAACATTTGCGTTAACCAAGGTAAGATGAAAGTCCATAGACTTTCATTTTACCTTTCACACCCGACGCTGCGTTTCGATGCGTTGCGGTTCCGACGCACCCGGGCGCAGTTTTTCGTCCAACGCACCCGCGAGCCGCTGATTGCGTCGCACTGCAGATACCCGACGACACGCCGCAGGCAGACAACGCGTGCAGGAAAAAGGCTCCTGCACGCGTTGTCTAATGTGAAAGAGCCCTAAGGGGCTGTACAATACAGTTTTGAACCAACATGCCAAGACTTGCAAAAATTTTGCCACTCAGCTGAAGGGTGACTGAATGTAGTCATGTGAATATAGCTCTGCAATAATTCTTTTATCCTTAGACTTAATTAAGACATTTACAGCAATCATTACAGTCAAATCCATTTATGAAAATAATGTGGATTTTTGCAACCTTAAAGAGGAACTTTAGCAAAAAGGGGAAAAAAATAAATAAATACATTGCAAAGTGAGAAGTTACAAATTAGAAGAGAGATCAGTAAATGATTGATTTTCGTCATGTAATTTGTTCATAATGTTTGATCCACAATGAGCCTGCATGTCCTCATCTTTACTACTTGCAGACAATAAAAAAATAGCACCAACTGCTATTATATATAACCACACCCACTAACATTGTTATAGGCTAAAAGGTTGTTGTTGTTATTGTTTATTGATATGCATATGCACAGATGGAAATACTGGTTGCTTGGCAGTTAGAAACAGCTGTTATTTCCCACAATTCAGGTTCATTAACAGCAAACTGTCAGGACCATGGTCCTGACATCACACTGTGGGAGGGGTTTCACCACAATATCAACCATAAAGACCCCCCTGAGGATCTATTTAAGAAAAGGTAAAGATTTCTCATGGGAAAGGGGGTATCAGCTACTGATTGGGATGAAGTTCAATCCTTGGTTACAGTTCCGCTTTAAGATATGTTAAGCAAAATCATATCCCTAATGTGGAAAGTTTACGGAAATGAAGAAAGTCTTCACATTTTAGCTTAGTTATAGCATTTGCTTTCTGCTGCCACCATAGGAGAGCAAGGATTATATAAATATAGACTTGAGCTGACTTATCTATATAAAACATATGTAAAGAATGTAATAGTCTTCTTTCTGCAGCCCCCAGGTATAGGAAGCTTAAACACTGTGATGGCTCGGATGTCTTGACCTTTTTGCACTTTACAAAATTATTTACATATTTTCTGTAGTCATTTTAATGACATTTTTATTCTGTCCTTGTGCTTATTTTAAATTGACTAAAATGTAAAAATAAAGCAAAGAATAAAATTATTAGCCAATGTTGGGCAACCCGCTATGCCAGGTCTGTTGGAGAACTTTGCCATGTGATGGTCTGGTATGTAGGGATGCGGAATAGAAATTTCAGAAATTTTGGAAAATCGGAAAACAAAAATTGGAAATCGGAATTCCACGGAAATCCGATTTACCACAACTGAGTAATTTTAGCCCAATCACAGAACTCGGAAACATTGGACCAATCAGAGAATGCAGATCTTTTTCAGCAAAATTTTAAATTGAGACCAATCACAAGAATGATTTTCCATTTTTTTTTCCGATTCCCGTTTTTCTGATTTTTGATTCCAGGAAATCAGAAAATCAGAAATTGAAAAAACGGAAATCGGAAAATCAGAAAAACGGAAAATTAGAAATCGGAATGTCCACAGAATCGGAAATGGGCATTTCCTACCATCCTCATTGGTATGTATAAAAGTACAGATCAGGTCAGGCAAGCGTCTAACCGCTCACCCAAGGCATGAGTTGGGAGCCTGATGCCGATAGTAGCCAATCGGCTACTGTACATAGGAAATAGACAACCGGCTACAACTAGCTGTTGTTTGGGTGCCGGGATTAGTGTTAGGTATTACAAGGGGTAGATTAGTATTAGGCACTAGGAGGGGGGTTCCTGACAGAATAAGTCACTAGTAAATATCAGTAACATAAATCACTAATAATTTTACTAGCGGCACAACCAGCAACTGAAATCACATGGTGGCGCCACTACAGGTACTCATAAAACCAGGTTCACCCCACCTGCAAATGTGACTATATTCAAACTAAGAAATGTCACATCATAGGCTTGAACAAAATGCTTTAAATGGAGTAGCACAGAACAGACGCTATGGCTTTAATTCACAAAGGGCTGTTTGTAAAAAAAAAAAATCATGCAAGTAAAATACCGCAATCGTAATTTTATATTTTTTTCCCCTGAATTCACTAAGATTTTCATGGAGCTCTGCGTGCCTACATCTTCTGTCTCCAACACTGATGACTCTACTTGCTGTCAGCGGCATTGGTGACATAGAAGACGCAGGCACGCGGGGGGAGGGGGGCATCCAGAGTTTCGCAGGGGGGCCCAGTTATTTCTTGTTGCGCCCCTGCCTGGCATCCCTTAGGATTTTTATGCCCCTTTCTAGTTCCTCTAATTCTGTCTTTCACTCTTTCTTAAAAAAATGTTTTTAATAGCCCGAGTTTAGGAGAAATTTCAATAAACAGACACACCATGCTTGGATGATCTCAGTAGTTGCTCCTCAGCATCTCGGGGCAAAAGAGTTACTCCTCTGCTGCCTGGGGGAGAGAAACTTGTCCCACCCAGCAGTATATCAGCACCAATGGAGGGAGTAGCAGGTCGCAGTGGCTCCTCCTATTGGCTGCCTCATTTGCCTGTAACATTTTATCAAATGCTTATTGTTGATTACCAACAGCTGTAACCTGGGAGTTAAATAACAAACATGTCACTTGGTTTTACTGAATGCTCTAATCCCTGTGAATTGACATTTATTGACATGTATTTGAGATATTTAGAGCACGAGTCGGTAATTTGCCTCTCTGAACAGTAATTTCAACTTGTCATGCGGTAACCGCCTTAGTGAGTTCACATTAGCTAAGATGTTCAGTAAAACCAGCTATTTTCTGCATTACTGCCTGTGGCAATGCTTTCTGAATTGAAGTCCTGTGTTTAGGCAGAGCCCTTCCTCATATGCCACTCCTCTTACTCTTCCCTGACACATCACTTTTAGATGAGTTCCCCTCATAAGATGTCAAGACGCTCAGTGCAATTACTACCAATAAGAATCATACCGTCTGATATAGGCCATGTCCCTGGAAGCTGTTGCAGCTTTCTGTTACAGATCTGTCTGGTTCATTAAGATCTACCTATAGGTTTCACTCTTATGCCATCCTAGTGTTGTGTTGAAAAAACACAGCGGGTTGTCCATTGTCTGCTTTTCTCAGAGTTGGTCATCTGCTGGTACAGACTACCCAGCAAGCTCATGGTGAACCATAACATCTAGGAGTGTGTAAGGGGCTACAAAGGACCAAAAAGCCCTTTTACTAAAATGCTCTGCAAAACAAGTTTGTCTTCTTGAAACAGAAGGTATTTGCGATTGATTTCTCAGATTGGAGAGATCATACGATGTTGTCCACAATGCATCACTGCTGAATATGCAAATCATGCTTTGTTGTCCCTAAAAGCCAACCACACCTCCAGAACCGCTGGAATGCAATGATGTGTCAGGCCTGGAACCCACTAAAAAGAGCAAAGCGCTATCACAATTGCTAGTGATTTGTGATAGCGTTTTGCAAGCGATTTTGTGAGCGTTTTCCCTGCTGCTATACAATTCATTAAAATGGAAACGCTCCCAAAATGCTGCATGTCCTGCGATTGCGATTTCCTTAATCGCAACCGCTCTAGTGGAATCTGTCCCATCCATTTACATTGGCAGAGCATTTAGGGAAATCGCTAGCGATTGCAAGTGCTCCCCAAACGCTCAAAAAAACTCTCTAGTGGGTTCCAGGCCTCAGCTTGTTAATTGTACAGAGCCACAATAATCCAGCATGCTTACAGACTGTTTCGGATTGGTTGATCTTCATCAGTTCATGGCATACATTAAAGGGACTCTATGAAGTAGGACTTGAACTACTCAGAGTTACAGTCTACCCAGCAAGCTCATCAAGCTCATGGTGAACCAGAACTTCTTGGCATGTGTAAGGAGCTACAACGTCTGTATGCATGTTGGATTATTGAATCCAATAACCTGTTCTATGCCCAGTTGCCCCCTAGAGGAGTCACCGAAGGCCTGGGCCTTGGTAGCCTTTCCAGAAATCTGGTCCTGGAAATATGTAGATGTTTTAGAACAGGCATGGGCAAACTTGGCCCTCCAGCTGTTAAGGAACTACAAGTCCCACAATGCATTGCAGGAGTCTGACAACCACAGTCATGACTCATAAAGGCAAATGCATTGTGGGACTTGTAGTTCCATAACAGCTGGAGGGCCGAGTTTGCCCATGCCTGGTTTAGAATCACAAGATTAGTCTAGATTTAAAAAAAAATATTTCTAGATATCTGCAACAAAGTTTGGCAGTTGGTCTAGAGCTCAGTTTTAGGTTCTGAAATCTTTATAGCTTCAAAACTTTTAATTTCTAAGACATCGTCATCAGGACCAGGAATATTAAGGTTAACAAGCTGATCTTTGAGATGGGAAATTGTTGTTGTTACGAGTGCAAAGTGATTGTGTGATAGCAGTTTGCATTTGATTTATTCATTAGTTTAATGTCAAGGTAATTTGCGGTTATGAAATGCAAATGATCTAGCGCTGCAAATCTCCTCTCACCTCATGTACATTTTAATGAGGCACTATATATATATATATATATATATATATATATCTATATATATATGAGTACATAATTTCACATCTGATTAGCACTCTTGTCTATGGTATGAATTGCACGGTAATTATTCATAAACAATGCCGAGTTATGTTTAATAATGAGCCGGAGGATGAAATTAGAGCAAAGCTGCAATTAAGAGAATTCAGGCCTGAAAAAGTTTTCTGCTTAATTGAATCTGGTTCAGTAGAGTGTGAAAGCTAAAGTTCCATGTGCTCTGTGGGGTTGATGCACAGACCAGCATTATGGTATAATACCTGATTTTATACTCAGATTACCACGCCATCCTCAATGCCTAATACCTTTAACCCATTAGTAACTTCAACAGAGTTATCTCATTTGAGAGATAAGTGAACTGCTTTTGACCTCAGTCGGCAGAACTTGTTGTGCTGTAAATTCTTGGAATGCTTTGATCGCTCTCTGCTAGCAGAGAATATAGAAACTGAAAGCAGAAGTCCTCTGTTATTGTCTCACACTGCCCCCTGGTGACAAGTGGCCATAAATACACAGTACAGCAGTACTAATTAGAGGCAGGGAAATGTAACAAATAAGAAATAAAAAAAATGTGCTAAAATAAATTAGCCTGGAGCACTTGCAAGCCTCTAAATACATTAGCCGCTAAAGGGTTAAAGGGAGGTTAAAGGGAGGTGCATACTGTATTTATTGAAATATAAGCCACACTTTAACGGGGGGGGGGGGGGGTGTCTTATACTCAGAAGATACAATAGAAGAAAAAGCAGAGTAAGCAGGGTAGCCCTTACCAATCCTGCTGCCGCACTCCTCTCTTCCTCGCTTTGGTCTGCCGCTGTACCACTCTATAGGCGCACATGTTCTGGGGTCATGTAGCGTCAGTAGGGTTACAGTGCAGAAGTATGGAACAAGTATGGAGGACAGTCCCCGGATCCCCCCTCGCTGCTTACCCGGCTTGACATGCAGCAGAGACCTCAGATCATCGGTGACCCACAGACAGTGAAACAGGAGAGCGGTTCTCTTAGTGGCACATATACAGGAAGTACTTACTTCCTTCATATGTGCCGACACAAGTTTAACCTCAGGCAGCAAAAAAGTCTAGAACCAGCCCTGATAAGGTATGATAATTCAGGAGAAAACCATTGTGAATGAATCCCATAGATAAAATGGTTCATCCCAGTACTTTATTTTCACTTTAAGTTTGCTTTAAATTTGTATGGAATAATTGTTATAATTGCAACATGAATTTGCCTATTTATGTGCTATGCTTGGAGATTTGCTTGGCAGCCACCTTCTCCAAACCACAAAAATGTTGTCACCAGACAGAGAACCAAAAACAAAATTTGGGGCCTACCAATCATTATGCTACTTACATTACATTACATCAACCCAAAGAAATGAGATGGTCATGGGAACAACTGTTCCGGGAGACTAAAAATAGAGCCAATACATCTCAGAGGACCTCTCAATTCCACCAATTACTCCAGAAATACTAGTAAGTTTGAAGGTTTTCTTTTTTGGTTGTTTTAACCCCCGAGCCATGTGCTAATCAGCTTTCTATTATTATTATACGTTTCACCCTTTTAGATAAGTTTAAATAGCTTTGCACATTTTTTTATTAAACTTAATGTAAAAACAAACAAATACATTTTATTGTGTCTTGGCAAAATAAAAAGAGGTCATGAGAACATTGCATATGTAATAGCAAGCTATTTTGAAAGTTTATTTTTCAAACAGTGTTTTCTAAAACTGTCCAGTTTCAGATGTTTTGATCGTCATCTTTTGTGTCTAGAAATATAATTAGAACAAGACGTTTTAATACAGGAGAACTGTGGTGTGGATAACAGAATGTGCTTCTGTTTCCACATAGCAAGTAGCCATACATATCTTTTTTTAAAGGTTACTTGAAGTTAGATGTGACACGGGGCCATAGTCACTAAACGTAAGTAAAATTACAAGCTACGTCTGCTGTCTAAACACTCAACAAGATAGAAGCTGCAACCTCTCCGAAGAATGAAATGCACAGCAAATATGGATTTTTAAATGTTTTTTTTTTACTTATTGGACCTTTCTCTAGAAAACAAATAAAAAATACTGGAATTTTTTTTAAAGAAATGTTTTATTGATGCAAATACTGTACTGTAGAGAACACAAACATAAAGCAAATGGAAGTACAAACCATGATATACTATTTAACCACATTTTGCTATATACTGTAAAAGGACATCAAACACAGTGTAGGCTTAAATATAGATTTCAAGAGTAACATCAATACCTTCTCACAACAGATATTTCTAGGAGGACATGCAGAAATTTTACAGATGTTGAATGTTGGGTTATTGTCTCTCCACAGGGGAGCTGCTTAACCCAGGTGAACAAAGTGGTCACTTGGGAACTCCAATGCTGCCACAGCCATCCTGTTTGTGACTTGTATGGCTGTCACTGACTTTCCCATCACTCACATACAGACCTCAGTTCAGCAGAGGAGATATCGGCGCAGTGATCACGGAGTATACTTCAGATTCGGAAGTGAGTTCATTGCTTTTTTTCTGCATTTGAGGTGTGCCACATGGTTGGTGTGTACGGCTGTCCTTTCTTTGGGTCACCACTTCTCTGCAGGACTGTGACCCTCAGTGAGTCCAATGGCTCCAATGGGTGGTGGGTGGGCGGGGACACACCTCTGGCTACTTATACTATAGCTGGCAGCCACCCCCCGCAATAAGTAGCCTCCCCGCTACCAATAATGAGGTCCAAAGGTATTATTTACGAATCACATATACAGCATAAAAACGGCTGACATGTTTCGGACCAGGTGTCCTTACGCATATCCTTTAGGTGGCTACCTATACTGGGGGGGACTCCTTGGCTAACTTTACTGGGGGGGGACCTTGGTTACTTATACTGGGAAGGAATGGCTACCTATACTGGGTTGACACCACTGCTACCTTTTCTGAGAGTGAATACCTAAACCTTGGCCACCTATACTGGAGGCAGCTATCTAAACTGGTGGGGGGACATCTTGGATACCTTTGGAAGTGGCTGCATATACTGGAGGTGGCTACTGTTGGGGGGAGGGGCACATTAGGCTACCTACCTAGACGGTTGACATTTTTTTGGGGGGGAGAAGACCTTTGTATACATACTATTATGGAAGAAGAGGCCTCTGACTGTGGAAGGACGTGGGGTGGTGGTGGGGGGGGGGGGGGGTATTCACAAATTCTTTGACTTTTCTGTTCTTGCAGAAAAAAAAAATGACCGCCAAGACATGACGGCCAAGCCAATGGCATTGTTTATAAGGGAATGAAAATAACACACCCTGCAATCCTCTCACTTCAGGTCCTGTTGTCTCCTGTTAGCACCACTTACTCGCTCCCAACCTGCTTCCTGTGAACTATAAAGATCCGCCACCTCGTGGACCCATATTCATTTAACTTTTCTCCTGAGTTTTCTCACAGCTAATGTTTTCACACCTTATCAACAACATATCATTTAAACCCTCAGAAAGCAAAACGCATGCTAAGTAAGTTTGATATTATTCTTTACCTCTTGTTTAGTGCATTTTTAATTGCCAATTGGGGGGAAAATATTTTGTAGATAATTTATCTCTAGGGAAAAAAATTAAGGAGAAAAGTTAATTGAATATGGGCTATGGTCTGTAAGGACTGATACTCGCCCTATTAGAGTGAGCTTTACTTTATCCAATGCAGGCATAAAGACTGGACTTACATTACCGATCTGAATGCAGCAGATCTTACTTTTCTCTATTGTAGGGACCATGATCTCTGTGGTGTTATTAGTATTCTTACTTTGTGTGTCTTATAGTCACACCTGACTGACCCCCACAACAACTGAATCTAGAGAGGAGAATAAGCAAGTTATAGTGCAGTTCTAAACATATTTGGCCCAACAAACTTATTCTGTCCACCACATTGCTTCTGTTCACTTTTGATATTGACTAATGACCTGATTGCAAATACAATTGTTTTCTCCAATTCTGGGTTTAGTTTAAAGTCGGATTGCCAGCCACAAAATCAAATTCCATCTACCCACTGCTCCTTGTTTATGATGCAGTCTACAACCTGATCCGGCATTGCAAGCATTCCACTAAAATCATAAATGTTTCTGCAGTAATAAATCTTATCTCAGTCAGCCTTGCTCTCTTTGGTACATTGCCGAAGAGAATGAAGCTTGTCATCTCCCTCCCCCATTCCTGCTCATCACTGACTGGCTGAGGGCAGTTCAGTGTAATGTAGTGTACAGGAGGCTAAAAAGAGAGAAGCTGGTGAAATATGATCTATGCTCACGTGTTTACAAAGCAAGCTACACATGACAGTTTCTAGGAGAAATAAAAAGTAAGGGAGGAAATGACATCAGGATTGGATTCAGTCAAAAGAAGTAAAAATGGAAAATGCCAGGGACAGTTTTCTCTATATTTACTATATGAAATTCTCTGAAATAAAAATGTGGACAGTACAATGCATATGTTATGTAAGTAGAACAAGGGTTTATCTACTTAGATATGTGTTTTTTCTTCCTGGAATAATTTGGCTGTCTCTCCTGCTTTAATAAGTCCATGCTGAGTTTGCTTATATTCTCCAATGTTCTTCACGTCGGAGGAACTTTAAATAAATTCAGCATCATCTATCCGTGTTTTCCTGTTTAAGAGGAAAATCACATAACGCTTTCTAACTATTCTACAGCCTCATCGCTGTGAGATAAAATTATACAGCTCAGTAATTACACCATCAAATCCCTGAGCGCAAAGCCATAAAGTCGCACAGGCAATCAGAGTCTAGAACAGTTTACCATAAACTCCCAAGACCCTTGATTTACATATCATGAAGGTTAAAAATAACCCTCCGTAATCTTCATGAGGTCATATTAATTAGGAAAAAAAAAACAATGCAAATTCAAGGTTTGAGACCTTTTCTTCTAGATCTCCCCGCACATTGGAGGATTCCTAGGGAGGTCCCTTGATGTAAAACTAAATATGAAAAGAATTGTGCTTGTTATCTAGAGAGATAAAGATCCCAAGGCACAAATGAGTCAGGAAATGAACAGGAAGTTTGTCAGGAAATATAAATGTTAGGAGTTTGTACTTTCCAGCAGGGCTCCTTTCCTACAGTACGATTTCAGGGGGAAAAATCCTTTTCACAGGCACAGAGCTTTACCATGGGCAGTAAATGAAATGCTAACACTTTTGTCCTGTTGGAATCAAAGCTCTTGAGCAGCAGCCATGTAGTGCACACTCCCCCAGGAGCATTAGGAAGTATTGGCCAAGGACTCCTTACTAAACAGGAACCGGCTTCTGCTAGCATTGGTCCCCTACGTCAAAGCTGGCCTTAAAAGACTCCTGAGGTAAATAAATAAAGCTATCTTTACTTACCTGGGGCTTCTTCAAGCCCCTAGAATCCATTTGGGTTCCTCGCCACAGCTCCAGTCCTCCCTAGTATGTTGCTGGCTGCCTGTAATGATCGCAAGTGCCTGCACAGGAACGCACCCATGTCATCAAACGTATACTGGACTAGCGCAGTACGTGCTTGATGACGAGGATGCATGCCCATGCATGCAGAAGCGCCGACCCGCTGATTGTTACAGGCAGCCAGCGGGACACAGGGGAGGACCAGAGCTGTGGTGAGGGACCCAAATGACTTCTAGGGGCTCAATGAAGCTCCATGTAAGTAAAGGTAGCTTTATTTCTTCACCTCCGGAGTCGGGAGTACTTGGTGCTTCTCATCGAAAGGGTTAAACATTCAGGTATGCAAATGACAGTTTCTCTCTAGTCAGGAATTAGTGAAATATAACATAACCCTCACTGATAGCTAAATAAAGCCATGAGGCTATGTTTCCACTAAAGCATTGCGTCTTCACATCAGGAAAAACCACATGGTATTTTTCTGAAAATAAAAAAGCTTGTTATTTTACATGCGTTTTTATGCACATTTTTGCAATAACCCTAATTGACAAGTTCTGCCTAGTAACAGCATGAAAAGTTCTTTTTTTTGGCAAGAATATGGATGAGTAAATTCTCATTTGAATGTGATTTTTGGCATTATAGACAAAAAATCATATAGCATGCAAAAATATAGAACAGGCTGTCAGTTGTTTTCACGCACACAATTCCATGCAAAAATTTGCGTGAAATGGAAAGTAGCCCATTCACAATCATTGGTTTTCATATAAATGTGGTTTTGCAAACCCAGCTTAGCCAGTTAATAACATAATTATTAATGCAAAAATGGTTAATGTTCAATGCAAAAGACTTAGGCCCATATGCAAATAACGTTTTCTCCTGAGTCATCTCCTAGGAGATAATTTTCATATTCTCTTAATAAAAACTTTTAAGCATTTTACAGTTGAAAAAGTACTGAAACATTGGTGAAAAAATACTATCGAAATTATTTTTGAGTATTCTCTTGCTTGCTGATGGTTTAAAAGGGATCTTATGGTAGCAGGAAAATAGGCGCCGGCGGCTGGTGGAGGAAAAAGGCGCCGCCATAGATTCGTATGCAATTATCGTTAATACGGCGAAAAAAGCAGAAAAAAGGGTGTTATCATTTTAGAAGCGTTCTGTGGGCTCTGTGGAGTAGGGTTGGATGTAGCTGTATTGTTGAATTACGTAACGATTTTTAATGTTAATATCTTTTCAAAAATATCTTTTTGTTATTTTCTCCTGTCTGTTGTTAAAACTGTATTTATTGTTACCAAAGTTTGACAACGATGTATATCATTATTAAGATTTCGTTATCCACTGGTGCCATTACGTTATCCAGCCGGGCCCTTTTTTCCTGGCGCCCTTTTTTCATGCACTTGATTTTATGACAAGGTGCATAAATATCACCTAGGAGAAAAAGTTAATTGCATATGGGCATTTGTGCATTGAAAATAATATATTACACATATTACATGAAAAAACACAAGCTTAAACTAGAGATTAAAATCAATTTTCATCCAAAGTTTTCATCAGTTTTCATCCAGAGCCTGATCATCCACAAGGCAAACCAAAGCAGTTGTCTAGGGCCTCTAACGAGTCTAGGGCAGTGTTCCCCAACCCTGTCCTCAAGGCTCACCAACAGTGCATGTTTTGTGGAAATCCACAGAGGTAGTTAATTAGCTCTGCTGAGACACTAATTACCCCACCTGTGATTGTGTGTGGTTTCCTGCAAAACATGTACTATTGGTGGGCCTTGAGGACAGGGTTGGGGAACTATGGTCTAGGGGCCTGGTTAATGCTAGCCCCCATGAAATCTTACTAAAAACGCCAATAGAGATGGGCCGAACGGTTCGCCGGGGAACGGTTCCAGGCGAACTTCGGTGGTTCGCGTTCGCCATGCAAAGGCGAAGTTTTGCGGAAGTTCGATTCGCCCCATAATGCTCGTCTGCCTACACTAATTAGTTAAGGGACAGCTGCTACACACACTCTGCTAGGGAGAGTTTAATTAGGCTCTTGTATATTACTCACTCCTCCTACCCTCCACCCTCCTCCCAGAGGGAGGAGGGTCTCATCTGCCAGGGAATTATAGTATTTTAAAAGCCAGCTTACATACTGTGGCTGGGAATTGAACCCAGGTCTCACTGTGTGGTGGGCATGTACCTTAACCGCTGTACCACCAACACTACTAACAGAAGCTAGCCTAGCATGTACCATTTCTGCTCAATCCAAGAGAAAAATTAGGTTGCTTAAAAGGGAACTTTAACTGAGAGTGATATGGATGTTTCCTGTTAAACAATACCAGTTGCCTGGCAGTCCAGCTGATCTCTGTGGCTGCAATAGTGGCTGAATCACACCCTGAAACAAGCATGCAGCTAATCCAGTCTGACTTCAGTCAGAGCACCTGATCTGCATGCTTGTTCAGGGACTGTGGCTAAAAGTATTAGAGACACAGGATCAGCAGGCGATTCAGGCAACTGGCAAAAATCCATATCCTCAGTTTAGGTTCCCTTTAAGGATTTGTAGCATAAAAGCCAACTCACATTGGCTGGGAATTGAACCCAGGTCTCACTGTGTGGTGGGCAAGTACCTTAACCGCTGTACCACCAACACTACTAACTGAAGCTAGCCTAGCATGTACCATTTCTGCTCAATCCAAGAGAAACATTAGGTTGCTTAACGCGAACTTTAACTGAGAGTGATATGGATGTTTCCTGTTAAACAATACCAGTTGCCTGGCTGTCCAGCTGATCTCTGTGGCTGCAATAGTGGCTGAATCATACCCTGAAGCAAGCATGCAGCTAATCCAGTCTGACTTCAGTAAGAGCACCTGATCTGCATGCTTGTTCAGGGGCTGTGGCTAAAAGTATTAGAGACACAGGATCAGCTGGCGATTCAGGCAACTGGTATTATTTTAAAAGGAAAAATCCATGTCCTTCTCAGTTTAGGTTCCCTTTAAGGATTTGTAGCATAAAAGCCAACTCACTTTGGCTGGGGATTGAACCCAGGTCTCACTGTGTGGTGGGCAAGTACCTTAACCAGTTCAGCACCGCAGTCTGAAAATCTCATGCATCCGAGCAACGTTCACCTCCCATTCATTCACCTATAACTTTATTGCTACTTATCACAATTCATTGATCTATATCTAGTTTTTTCCGCCACTAATTAGGCTTTCTTTGGGTAGTACATTTTGCTAAGAATTATTTTTTTCTAAATCTATTTTAACAGGAAGATTAAGAAAGAAATGAAAAAAATTCATTATTTCTCAGTTTTTGGCCATTATAGTTTGAAATTAATATATGCTACCGTAATTAAAAGTCATGTATTTTATTTGCCCATCTGTCCCGGTTATTACATCATTTAAACGATGTCCCTATCACAATTTATGTTGGCGATTTTTCATTTAGAAATAAAGGTGCATTTTTTCAATTTGCGTCCATCACTATTTATAAGCTTATAATTTTAAATAATATAATAACATATTCTCTTGACATGCATATTTAAAAAGTTCAGACCCTTGGGTAACTATTTATGTTGTTTTTGGTTTTTTTTAATTGTATTTTTTATTTTTATTTTTTTTTAAAAAAGTGTATGTGGGTAATTTTTGGTGTGGAAGGGAACTGCTAATTTTAAATGTAAAAAAATATTTTTTTTTTATTAAAAATGTATGTGGGTGCAGTTTACTATTTGGCCACAAGATGGCCACAGTGAAAAAAGTCCTGGATGCGAACGATCTCGCATCCAGGAACTAAAATGCTGGGGAGAAGTTTCCTGGGGGCAGAAATACCGCGCTCTCTGGAGAGAAAGCGTCGGTATTTCTGCGGGGAAGTTAGATCGGTGAATGGGAATTATATTTCCATTCACTGATCGGGGGGCTAGCGGCGGGCAGCGGGAGCGCAGCAGTGCCTATCTGGACGAGGAAGCTCGTCCAGATAGGCCGAACTGGTTAACCGCTGTACCACCAACACTACTAACTGAAGCTAGCCTAGCATGTACCATTTCTGCTCAATCCAAGAGAAAAATTAGACAAGACAAATAACATTTATATCACGCTTTTCTCCTGGCGGACTCAAAGCACCAGAGCTGCAGCCACTAGGGCACACTCTATAGGCAGTAGCAGTGTTAGGAAGACTTGCCTAAGGTCTCCTACTGAATAGGTGCTGGCTTACTGAACAGACAGAGCCGAGATTCAAACCCTGGTCTCCTGTGTCAGAGGCAGAGCCCTTAACCATTACACCATCCAGCCACTGCTTAAGGATTTGTAGCCAGGCACGGCCTTTCCTTTTGTGTTCAACAGTTGTCCAAAGAGAAGCAGGAGGAGACCTTAGGCAAGTCTTCCTAACACTGCTACTGCCTATAGAGTGTGCCCTAGTGGCTGCAGCTCTGGTGCTTTGAGTCTGCCAGGAGAAAAGTGTGATATAAATGTTATTTGTCTTGTCTAATTTTTCTCTTGGATTGAGCAGAAATGGTACATGCTAGGCTAGTTTCGGCTAGTTTCGGCTAGTTTCGGCTAGTAGTTTTGGTGGTATAATGGAGATGTTAGTTACCTACCATACACTGAGACCTGGGTTCAATTCCCAGCCACGGTATGTAAGCTGGCTTTTGAAATACTATAATTCTCTGGCAGATGAGACCCTCCTTCCTCCGGTAGGAGGGAGAGTGGAAGGAGAGCAGGCCTGTAATTGAAAATTGATCTTAAAATAGGGGTTTATGTGAAAACTAGATTTTTGCCTGGGACTTTTGATGTGTATTTCACTCAATCATGTCTGCCTCCAGGTATTAGATCCCTTGAAACATGTTTTCTATCATTTTTCCAGCCGGTAGAATTTTTTCTATTTTTCAAAGTTCGCCTCCCCATTGAAGTCTATTGCGGTTCGCAAACTTTTTCGCGAACCGAACCTTTCGCAGAGGTTCGCGAACCGAAAATCGGAGGTTCGGCCCATCTCTAACCATCAGTAGTGGGAAAACACCCTAGGGCCCCATATTACCTTAATCCATTTCTGTTTTCAGTCTCTTTCATATGGTATAGCTGTAGAAGAATTATTATCAAAGGTAAATCATTAGTTTTGATTCTTGTATTCTGGCACCAGCCTTTCCTAAGAGCAATGTGCTAATTGCATTCTTGCTGCGTGAAATACATGAGATAGGATTAGAGTGAACGAAACATTTCAGTGTTATCTGTTTATGTCTTCACAGGGCTATGTAAAGTCTTAAGAATGCAAATCTCATATCATAAGAATGTAACTGCTTTTGTAGGGTTTAGATTTAATCCCCACCGATACTCTTCATTTTGTCTTATTGACAGCGGAAGTTCATTATACACTTTTCTTTTAACTTAAGAGTAGAGATGTGGCGAACGGTTCCCGAACCGTTCGCCGGTGAACATCTCTAAATCCATGGGCCTCTTACTACTTCCGGGTCGCAATGACCCGGAGTAGTACGCCTGCGCTGCCCGGCGGAGCGCGTCCTAGATCGCGCTCCCGTTGCCGGGCACTCTCTGCGCATGTGCGTGATGTCATGAGTGACGTCACGCTCATGCGCAGAGAGTGCCCGGCAACAGGAGCGCGATCTAGGACGCGCTCCGCCGGGCAGCGCAGGCGTACTACTCTGGGTCATTGCGACCCGGAAGTAGTAAGAGGCCCAGAGAGGTTCGCCAGGCGAACTGTTCGGCCCAACACTACTTAAGAGTGCTTTTATTATGTACTATATATAGCACTGACACCTTCCTCAGCACTTTAGCAGAGCAAACAGTCATGTCTCTCACTGTCCTTCATAGGGGCTCACAGTCTAATCCTGGGGTCAGGAACCTTTTTTGCTGAGAGAGCAATAACCAACACATATTTTAAAATGTAATTTTGTGAGAGCCATACAATATATGTTTCAAACTGGGACAGTGTGCATGCTCAACAGAGGGATCACGTCCCTGTTGCCATGGCGATGTGTATACAGTTGATCCGCTGGGCAGTGAAAGTGTCACATGTCTTCAGCTTCTCTTGGGTTTCAGCAACATCAGCAATTTCCCAGACAGGAGAAATACCGACTAATAGCTTGTACAATTAGCTAGCTGACTTGGGGGTTGATTCACTTTGTAGGACGAGATCCCCGCACTTTGGCCCAATAGGCTGCCTGTCAAGTGACAGACAGCCTATTGGACCAACAGGGTCCAGAGTGGGACTATTGGAGCAGCTGTTAGTTTTGGGGGAAGTGTGAGTAAGTTAGTAGTGCATGCTACAGCAGTGCCTACATGGTGCCTACTTTGAAAATTTTATTTGCGCTGCCACACTAAGCTGCACTGCTTGATCAGTGTGGCTTAGTGAATCAACCCCTACTGATTTGTATGTGAGCCACATGTAGCCATCAAAAGAGCCACATCTGTCTCCCGAGCCATTAGTTTCCTACCCCTGGTCTAATCCCTACCATAGTCACATGATAATCTTCGTGGGATGAACAAAGCACATAATTTGTCAGTATGTTTTTGGAATGTTGGAGAAAACGACTAACTCTCCCTATTAAGCAGTGGTTCATCTTCCAGATCAGCTGCTTTTGTGGCTACACTTGTTATGGGTGGGAAGATCATGACGGCCACACTTGTTTTATGATCTTTGAAAGATGGACCCCAGGTTGTGAGGGTCACCAAAGGCAGGCAAGGGAAAGGGTGTGAAGATTTGAGTGGCCCCATCAAAGTTTTGCACTGGAACCCCATGAGTCCCTGTCCACCACACTAAGGTTATGAATGTTCATAAACCTTAGTGTGGTGGACAAATAAACCAAATATGGAAAGGAAAGAAGAATAGGGGAGTACTAAAAATGGGTCAAGAAAACATTAATAAAACATAACTATATAAAACTTACCTTTTAATAAATTTGCAATTAAAAAACAGACCATATTTTTTAGAATACAAATTTAACACAATAAATGTGAGTACAGGATCTCAGAAAAAAAGCCCTCAGGTGCGTTATAATATGCAGAATAAATTTAAAGCCAACCAGTCCTAAGCTACATCACAACAAAAAACAGACCTTCAAATTGACCATAGCTGAAGTGGAACTGAACTCTTGCACAGCATCCCATGAAAATTAATTATTCCGCATATAGTTGCTAAAGAAATCAACTGCTCTGTGCTCTGCATTTTTTTTTCCGCCCAGATCAAAGTGTTTAGAACCAGCCCTGCTGATATCACTTTCACCCACACAACTAATATTGTTGTACAGCCCGATGCAGTACACAGCTATGCAGAGCCTTGATAGAATCAGGAAATTTGGACGCCAGGTGCTTATAGACTATTTGGGTGCCCCATAGGCGCTAATGCAAAATATTGACTATTGGGCGCAAAAGAAGAAATTAGGCGCTCAATAAATTATGGGTGTCGGGCCTGTTCAACCAAAATTTTTCATTTTCAGAATTAGTGTTTTGAAAATAGTGTTTTGAAATTTGTTTTGACAAATATAATTTTGTAAATTATTGTTTTGAAATGTATTGCTTTTCGTATTAATGTGATTTGCAGAGGAGAAAGGGTGTTTTAGGGTTAGGCGTAAGAAAGGGAGTTTTAGGGTTAGGCACCACCAGTGGGGTTTTACGGTTAGATAGCACCAGGGGGTGTTTTAGGATTAGGTACCACCAAGGGCTGTCTAAGGGTTAGGCACCACCAGTGGGGGGGGGGGGGGGGTCTTAGACCTCGTTCACATCTATGCAGCACAGATGGCCGTGCAATCAGAACGCAACGCGTACGATCGCACGCCATCTGCGCTGCTACCCGCTGCGCTTTTGATCCCATCCATTGACAGTGAATGGGTCAGCTCTGCGCTTGCGAGCAGAATGCATACAGCAGTACGCAAGCACATTACAGCACATCGTACTGCTGCGCAGCCCCTTTGATGTGAACGGCAGAAGTGCTTTCTATGCCCTTCTGCAGTTTTTGTTTGTCACCCCGTCATAAGCGCTTCCAAATGTGCGCGGAAGCGTATATGATGTGAACGAGCCCTTAAGGATAGGCACCACCAGGGGTGATGTTAGGTTTAGGCTAGTGTTGGGCGAACACCTGGATGTTCGAGTTCGGGCCGAACAGGCCGAACATGGGCCAGATGTTCGGCATGTTCGGCCCGAACGCCGAACTCAATGGAAGTCAATGGGACCCCCGAACATGCCCATTTTGGGGGCCCTATGGGGTCGCAGGCATAAGGGGGGAGCATGCCCCGATCGCGGGGGGGTCGGAAATTCCCCCCACCCCCTCCGCTAGCGCTCCCCCCTCTGCCCGCTTCCCCATAAAAAAAGTTTAAGGCAAGTTAAATAGTACTTGGTGGCTGGCCTGGCACTGGCAGTGGAGTGAGGAGGAGGAGGAGTCCGAGTAGCAGAGTGACGCGTTGAGGCTGGGCAGCGGGCGGTTCAGCGGTAGTACCCTTGTGGTACTTCCGCCCTTTCTCTGACCTCACGTCCTCTACGTGATGATGCATACGAGGGTACGCGTCACGCGTACCCTCGTATGCAGAGGACGTGAGGTCAGAGAAAGGGCGGAAGTACCACAAGGGTACTACCGCTGAACCGCCCGCTGCCCGGCCTCAACGCGTCACTCTGCTACTCGGACTCCTCCTCCTCCTCACTCCACTGCCAGCCACCAAGTACTATTTAACTTGCCTTAAACTTTTGTATGGGGAAGCGGGCAGAGGGGGGAGCGCTAGCGGAGGGGGTGGGGGGAATTTCCGACCCCCCCCCCCCGAGATCGGGGCATGCTCCCCCCTTATGCCTGCGACCCCATAGGGGGGCCGTATTGCGGCATGTTCGGGCGAACAGGGCCCTGTTCGGCTGAACAGGGGCCCTGTTCGGCCCTGTTCGGCGGCCATTCAGTAGTTCAGGACGAACCCGAACTTAAAAGGCCGAACACCATCAGGTGTTCGGCCGAACTCGAACATCACCCGAACAGGGTGATGTTCTGCAGAACCCGAACAGTGGCGAACACTGTTCGCCCAACACTAGTTTAGGCACCACCAGGAGGGGGCTTAAGGTTGGGCGTCGGTAGAGGGAAGATTCTGTGTGAGAGTAGGGTTAGGTTTAGTTGTAGTAAAATACCAATGCTTTCCTATGCTTACTATAACTGTGGTCTGTAAATATATTTTTGTTTTCTTTGTTGTAGATGATATTTTGCCCTTTTAAAGTGTACCTGAGATGTCGGCATAGAAAGATTTGATACTCACCCAGGGGTTCCTCCAGACCCATAAGCACTGATGCGTCCCATGCCGTCCTCCTGAGTGCCTTTGAACAGCTGCGATCACTCCCAGTAAAGTGGCTCAGTCGAGCCAGTCGGCTCTTCTGCGCATGCGTGGCCCCTCTGGGCACTCGGGAGAACAGCATGGGGCGCATCAGTGCTCATGTGGCTGGAGGAACCATTATTTTATTGTATTTATAATTCTATCTTAGATAAAGATGAAGATACGATAAAAAAATTGTTATAGACAATATCTTAAAATTTTGGCTATACCCTGCGCCCTTATTTGATGTATGCCTGCTGATACCTGCGCCTCCCCTTTTTTTAGAGTAGTACCCACCTGTATTAAGACTTCGATGTACAAACAGAAGTTCACATTCAGTAATTACTATATTTCCACAGTAAATCACATGCACAGATGTAAACTATGTTGCTTTTTACTCACATTCTACTAAGTATTTATTTATTTATTGTATTTATAAAGTGCCAACATATTACGCAGCGTTGGACATTAAAGTTACAGACAATATTTAGGGGTGACATACAGAAATATGACAATACAGGAATACAAGAAAGACCAAATCACGCAGCACAGTACAAGTACAAGGTAACTTAGTCAGACACTGGATGGAGCATGGAGATTAGGCAAGTTAAGTTCACTCAGATTCATAGCATGGGTTCACAGTAATGGAGGTGCATGATCAGGTAGGACACACAAGGAGGAGGACCCTGCCCAAAGGCTTACAATCTAGAGGGAGAGGTAGGGACACGAAAGGTAGGGGACCAGAGTACAGCTGCGGGTTTAGGGCACCAGTGAGGGGTGGTAGGCCAGAGTGAAAAGGTGAGTTTTTGAGGGCCTTTAACCAATTTCGGACCGACACAGTACAAATCTACGGCGGGCAGGGGGTGCTGCGGTTCTGACCGGACGTAAGCTCTATGTCCCATTCACCGCGCATCCCCGCCCGTTTCCGCCGCTCTCGCCGTTTTCTACCCGCCGCAATGTGCTGCCCTGCCACCTCTATGTCGGCAGAGCACTGTGAGCCGGGCAGGAGCCGTTTTCATTGGCTCCTGGCCCTGTCATTACTATAAGCCAATCCCATTGGCTTACATTGAGTGACAGGGTCAGGAGCCAATGAAAGCGGCTCCTGACCGGCGCACAGCGCTCTGCCGTCATAGCGACGGCAGAGAGAGCAGCCTGCGGCGGGGACAGAGCGGCATGACCGGCGGGAGCGGCGGATTTTTGCGGCGATTCATCGGTATGCAGCGTTATAGTGTACCAGCAGCCTCTGGTCCTTAGGGGGCAGAGGCTGCTGGTACCAAAGTAGTTAAGTATGAGTTTCAGTGTTAACAAATACTGTATATTAATAGGGTAAAGGTCAACCCAGCTTATACAATATCCTTCCATGCATCCCTTACAAGTACTAGCACAAAGTGCAAAGAATAAACATGTCTGTTTCTGATTTCCTTCCATTGTTATAGAATCAGACGTCTCCTTCCTTATAAACATAACAAGCAAGTGAGTGGAAAGCTTAGGAACACCCAACAAATGCAGAGTTCATATTGGACATATATACTGTGTAAGTACTTGCACTTTTTGCGGTTAAAGCCCGGCTACAATTCCCCTGCCAGTGCTTAACCATTTCTCACCAATCCTATTCTGTTATGTACTGACAAAGGTGTTTTTAATTAATTTAAAGGAATTTATAAATCTTTTTAGTGTGTTATTTATTTTATGTGTTTACTGCATTTACTAGTAAAATAAAGATTTTAAGTCTATAAATTACTTTATTTAGAGGACATTTATTGTGGAAAGAAACAATTCTATTTAAAGAGGAACTGTTTTAAAAAATAACCTAATACATAAAATTACTTTTGAAGCCAGTATAAAATATACCTTGGCCCATATGCAATTCACTTTTTCTCCTGAATTTTCTACTATGAGATATTTTTCTACGTCTTTTTAAGGTAACATTTCAACACTATACAATTGAAAATCGCACTTGCCTAGGTTGCCTGGTGGCTGATCCTGCAATGAAAAAAGTACTGTCTTTTTGGTAGTTTAAAAGCAAATCCAAGGCCCGGTTCCCATTGGTGTTTTTTTCCGGATCAGAACCGGAACGTATAAGGCTCCCTGTACACTGCATGCGATTCCGATTCCGCTTTTTAATCGGTTTTTACATCCGATTCCGATTTTTAATCTTTACTGCATGCTGCATTTTTTTGATCCGTTTTTCTGTTGAATTAATTTAGGGAAAATCGAAATTGAAAATCGGAATCGGAAATGGAATCGGAATCGGAAAACGGATTTGCAGTTTGCAGGGAGCCTAATGTACAAATGGAATGGATGTGAATGGATCCAATGTTAACCTATAGATCCATTCACATGCGTCCGTTGGTACGGGTACGTTCTGTACGTTCCGGTCCACGGATCTAAAAAATGGAACGGATCCGGACAAAAAATACTGCAGCATTGGGGCAATGGGAAACAGAACGTTTCTTTACACTAGTGAAGGGGATGGGGGCATGGGCCAACGCGAATCTAGCGACGGGAGGGTGAGGGGAGGGTGCAGCAGCCGGGCAGGTGGGTGAGGGAGAGTTTATACATATCTTATTTTCAGTAGTAGCTGGCGGTAGAGGCTTCCGTCTTCTTCCGCGTCATGTGACTACATGAAACGTCATGTGACTAGTCACAGCGGAAGAAGAGGAAGCGAACAAGACTCCTGTGAGGTAAATCCAGGCCTGTGCACTTGATCCGTCTAGTGTGTGTACAAGTCTGTAGCGTTAAGTTCTACTCAGGGAAATGGTTAAGAATAGCAAAAAAGTTAATTGATGGGATTATTGCAGTTGGTAAGGGGTTAGTGTTATTGTTATTGTGCAGAGGAGAGTAAGTTAAAGTAGAGGAAATAGACAAGGTTAGTGTGTTAGATTTATCGTTAGGGTCAGGTTCAGAGATGGATGAAAATGTAATTGGGCCCTAGGCAAGGTAGTAGATTTGGCAGTGGAGAGAGGTCGGAGAAGGTGGCATGTGAGCCCTTGACACCCACTAGTCCCCTGGCACTTGCCTAGGTTGCCTGGTGGGTGATCCTGCAATGGTCAGGTTGGGTGAGGCAGGGCACCACATTATAGGATATTAAGGAAACATACAAGTTAATAAACACTACAGTCATTTTTAAATAGATATTTCCATGGTCTAATGTATGAACTTGCAGCTGGCTTTCTCTTTAGAGAAGTCCTGCAGAGCGTTGGGAAGTCCTCTGCCATTCACATGGCAAACAGTGCTTTTAATTATGTTAATTGGCAATGACTGGTGTATTCCAATGGCTGATTTCATAAATTATGCGGTGTACACTTATAGCTATAGAGCGTTACTGAACATCATACTACTAATTGTTCAGCTGCATTCAGAAGGCAGGAAGATTCACAGCCCATTAAACAGTGAATTCTAAAGCAGTCTATTATCACAGCACGGCACAGAGCGCATACAGCAGAGCACTACTGCTGGTATTTTATTCATGTCTAATGAAAAAGAAAGAAAAAAATCTCAGATCTAAACACTGACTGTTATGCCGCTGTTATATGCTACACTGGAAACACAGTATATCGGTTTCGGAAGTGAAAACAACCCTTTGAGATAAGAAATAGTGTCTGTAGAACTAGGCCCAAACAAAACTTTCCTGGAGTTTGCTTTTTGCTTTTGGTTTAGAGTAGGAACGCACTAGGCAGAATTGCTAGAGTTGCATAAAACGCCAGCATTAACGCGCATAATGTAAGTCAATGGGCCGCATAAAAAAAAGCATTTGTTTGCATTCTGCAATGTGCATTTTTGAAATGCAGAACTTGATGCATGTTGTTCCATTACACATATAAAACGCACATAATGGGCTCAATTCAGTAAACGGTGCTAAGTGTTAGCACGCCTACTTAGCAGGCCTCTTTGCGCCTAAACCAGCTGTTTGCGCATTAAAACGCATGTGAAACGCATCACGCGTGCAACGTTGCATCGCGGTGCAACAAAAATGTCGCACCTAATGGCCCTATAATGTCACAATGGATGTGACCTTAACGTTGCACCCATGCGACGTTAAAGTCGCATCAATGCACCGTTAAGGTCACATCCAATGCGACGTTATAGGGCCATTACGATGCAACGTTTTGTGCGCACCGGACTTTGCGCGAGGACTGATTTGAAAAACGGTGCTAACCTAGTTAGCACCCTAGTTAACATGCCCAAAGTGTTTAGGCGTGCTAACTCGGTTAGCACCGTTTACTGAATCGAGTCCAATGTATGTCAATGGTGATGCAGAGGTATAGCTTTTTATTGCATTTTAATTTTGTGTTTTTTTTTTAAAGCATTTTTGTACAAAAAACAAGTCTGATGATGTGTTTCCGCTTCCTGTTGACTTCCTAGTGATGAGCCAGAGAGGACATTGAAAATGTGTTTTTATACTGGACACATTGCCAAACATTAGCAAAAGATGCATATCAGAAACGCATACAAAATGCACAAAAACATACAAAACCACACTTGCAATTTATTTGTGTGAAACGTAAACTCAGTAAAACGCAAGCAAAATGCATGTGCAAAACGCAAACGCACTCATTACACACTTCATTATGACGACAAAATGCACAAACGCATATGCAGCAAAACGCAACCATTCACATACCAGTTGCCTGGCTATCCGTCTGATCTATTTGGTTGCAATATTGTCTGAATAATACACCTGAAACAAGCATGCAGCAGCTAATTCAGTCAAACTTCAGTCAGAAACATCTGCGCGCCTGTCTATGGCTAAAAGTATTAAAGTCAGAGGATCAGCAGGACAGCCGGGCAATTTGCATTGTTTAATCACTTCATCCTGTGGGTTGTTTTCACCTTATGAACGAGAGGAATTTTCACATTTCAGCTCTTCTCCCATTTTCTCCCCAATAACTTTATCACTACTTATCACAACAAATGATCTATACCATGTTTTTTTTCGCCACCAATTAGGCTTTCTTTGGGTGGTATGTTATGCTAAGTATTATTTTATTCTAAATGCATTTTATTGGGAATAATAAGAAAAAAAGGGGGAAAAAATATTATTTCTTAGTTTTCAGCTATTATAGTTTTCAAATAAAACGTAAAACTGTGCATAAAAAGCCACACATTTTATTTGCCCATTTGTCCCGGTTATTGCAACATTTAAATTATATCCCTAGTACAATGTATGGTGACAATATTTTATTTGAAAATAAAGGTGCATTTTTTCACTTTTACATCCCTCACTATTTACAAGCCCATAATTTAATAGAAATATCTTATTGACATACATATTTAAACAAATTCACTTCCTAATGTATGTATGTGTAATTTTGCTATTTGGCCACAAGATGTCCTTGCGCATTATTTTATATCAGCATACTATAAGTACGCAAATAGGATGTAATGTGTGGCTGTGTTACTTCGGAGGTGACACAGGCATCTCATTGATGCCGGCGATCATGAGAACTAGGTTCCCATTCATTAATTTAACGATTGGCGGTGGGAGCGAGCAAGCGGGAGGAAGCGCGGCGGCATGATCGCTCCTACTTTTGAGAATGAGCACTGTTTTTGATTAAAAACAGTGATCATTCTTGCTGTACATGCATGGATTGGCTCAGGGGACTTCTGTCCCCTGCCACCAATCCCACCTGTCTCCAGGACCATCGTGACCGTGGGCTTCCGCCCCGCAGACTGCATGGACGTGAGTCTCGTGTCCCTACAGCTGTAGCCGCAGCAGCCGCGGACGTGAGACACATCCGTGCAGCTATAGTAGTTAAAAGGAATTAAATATGGCGGCCTCTATATCCCTCTCGCTTTAGGCTCTCTTTAAGGGTTGAAAATCTCAGTCTAACGTCTAGCCATGTTTAACATCTAGAGATGGCCCGAATGGTTCGCCCCGAACGGTTCCAGGCGAACTTTAGGTGGTTCGCGTTCGCCGGCGAACTTTTGCGGAAGTTCGATTTGCCCCCATAATGCTCCATTAAGAACAACTTTGACCCTCTACATCACAGTCAGCAGGCACATTGTCACCAATCAGACTATACTCACTCCTGGAGCCCCACCCCCCCTTATAAAAGGCAAGGTTCTCCTGCCGTTTTACTCACTCGTCTGCCTACAGTAATTAGTTAAGAGACAGCTGCTGACAGACTCTGCTAGGGAAAGCTTAGTTAGGCTCTTGTAGGTTTGTTAGCTCGCTCCTGGCTGGTTGTTATTCCTTATATTGCACCCCCCCCCTCACTCCCTCCTCCTCCTCCTCCAGGGAATTGTAGGATTTCAAAAGCCAACTTACATACCACCACCAACACTACATGCTGAAGCCAGCCAGGCATCAGTGGCGTATCTGGGTAAAAAAGTGCCTATGGAAAATACTGAAATTGTGTTAGTTCAATTCTGGGTTCAATTCCTGGCCAATGCATGCGAGTTGGCTTTTGAAATCCTACAAATCCCTAAGCAAGCTCATTTTTCTCTTGGATATATCATAATGGTACATGCTAGGCTGGCTTCAGCATGTAGTGTTGGTGGTGGTATAGTGGTGAAGAGAGTTGCCTACTAAGACCTGGGTTCAATTCCCGGCCAAGGTATGTAAGTTAGCTTTTGAAATCCTACAATTCCCTGGAAGATAAGACCTTTCTCCTCCGGAGGAGGAGGGAGGATTACACTTCCTGATGTTGTAAAGTAGTGCAGACCTGCAGTTGAACATCGAGTGAGATTTCTGACCTTAAAACATTGATTTGTGTCAAATCTAGATTTTTTTCTGGCACTTTTGATGTTTATTCCACTCAACCATGTTTTCGGCCAGGTATTAGACCCCTTGAAACATCTTTTCCATCATTTTTCTAGCCAGTATAATTTTTTCTAAATATTCAAGTTCGCCTCTCCATTGAAGTCTACCGGGTTCGCGAACCTAAAATCGGAGGTTCGGGCCATCTCTATTAACATCACACCTATATTCCTTGAACATTTCATCACAATTCTGCAAGAAGTGTTTGCTTGGCAGCGCAATGGTTTTAGTTTTCAGGAGAGCAAAATCTTGGGTATAGCACCACCTAGCTTATGTCACTGGTGCTGGATCATTTGGGTTGCAGATTATCTGCCATGCAGGGTGAGCACTACTATTGAGGCAAAGGGGGCAATTACCCCAGGACTCTCAAGCCCTGTTGCCCCTCCTTTCAGGGCCCGTGCACTGTTTTTGGTCTGTGTGTGCCTCCCTGCCCAGCCTGACAGGAACATGCCACGCCCCCCTTTACAGTGACAGAGGAAATGACAGCAGCTTTGGTGTCCCCGTAGGAAATCAGGAAGAAGCTGGTGCATGCCATGATCGATCTGCCCGGCAATGTTTGGGCCAGGGGCGGGCTGGGGAGGCTGCTGGGTGTGTGGTTGGGAACGGAGAAGAACAGAGAGCAGAGCTGGGTTTGCTGTGTGAACCTAGCCGGTCGGCACAGCTGGTGTGCCTGTACTACATGACCTCAATAAATGTAGCACTGAAACAGCCTAACTTCTGGTAACTTTTTTTTCAAATTCAGTGTCTGGGGCATGGGGAGCTGGTGGCGTTAAGTGGTGGTGGGGGGTATGGGGGCGTGGTGTTGTCGGTGCCCAGAGTGAAAGCCCAGAGCCCAGATGATGTCCGAAGCACAGCACTGGAGTCTATTTATTGTATTTTGTGGAAACGCTGCTGCGTTATGTGCATTTTGTGGGAACACTGAGACATTATGTACTGTATATTTTGTGAGTAATGCCTCCGCATTATATGTATTTAGTAGGAATACTGGCAAATTATGTATATTTTTGGGGAAATGCTACTGCATTATGTGTATTTTGTAGGAATGCTGCAGCATTATGTATATTTTGGGAGCGCTGCCTTATTATGTGTATTTTGTGGGGAAATGCTGCCTAATTATATATTTTGTGGGGAAGCGCTGCCACGTTATGTGTATTTTGTGGGTATGCCGCAGCATTACAAATATTTTGGGGAACGCTGCCGCATTATGTGCATTTTGTTGGGAAATGTTGCCTAATTATGTATTTTTTGGAGGAAACTGCTTAATTTAACTATCACCCTGTCAGAATCCGCTCTGCTGGTCTTAATTCTCTGGACTGTGTTGTTTCCTATGCAGCTTGCATGGTTCAGTGCAGGGAAAAGAGACCTTTCTGTCAGTTTGCAAGGCTGACTGATTTGCATCCACTTGTCATGCAAATTGCTTGTCTGCTTCCTTTGAGGGTTTCTAGTATAAATGTCACTTCCTCCCAGAATTCCTCGCTTGACATAGCTCCTGATTAGGGAAACTTACCTTGGAGCCTCAGCCTCTTTTGTATCTTGTTGCGAATATTCTAGTGTAGTTTATTATTGGGAAGTGCACCCTGCATTCCCTATAGTGCAGTCAGGTTCTGTATTATTTGTACTGTTTATTCCTGTTCTGTCTTGTCCTGTCCTTGCGATTGTACTGTCACCTACGGTGGCTGAAAGTGGCTGTTGTAGCAAGCGTCCCTGCTAGACAAGACAGACAGAAGGAGTAACCAGTAGCAACCGCAGCTAAGGTTATACTCCAAGAGTCAGACAAGGGAGATCCACTGCCTCTACCGCTAGGGCGAATGAGATCTAGGAGCGAAACCAAACGATTCACTGTCAGCCACCGTAGGTGAGGCAACCGATTAGCAGGCGTTCACATTATTTGTCTGTCGTCATTTTCTGTGTTCATATCTTAGTTAGGGTTGGTACGTTTTGCCACTGTTGCGCTTAACGTGCGGTGGCAGTACCGTTAACGCGCTTGTCTCTGTTGCGCATATCGCTCTTTTGTTATTTTCCTTGGCGTTCAGATTGTGGTTATTTGCTGCGTCTTCCTTACTCAGTTCATGCTCTGTCTTTGCTCAGTCTTGTGTTGCTGATAGCAATCGCTTCTCTTGCGATAAGCTTTCTCACTCTGACCTGCTATGATGTGATATGTCTACCGTCGCGGGGTGGCGACTAGATTGGTAGACATTCATATTGTCTGTCCCTGTTTTTGCTTTCTTCTGAGTTGTTACTTTATGATGTTCAGTGTTGCTCAATCGTGCAATTTCAATCTGGCAGCTCCATCTGCTGGTTGGAATTCCCCTCTACAAATCTATACTGGGTACTTTGTTCCTTTGATTGTGCCCGCAGATCATTACACACCCATACTGAGTGCTGGGACTCACTCTGATCTCTCTGACAGCTGTGTCAATGTGTAATTGTGTAAAGTGTGTGTAATTATATAGCACTTACGGTACATCTTCTGAAGCACTTTAAAGAGTACAGTCATGTCACTGACTGTCCTCAGAGGAGCTCACACTCTAATCCTACCATAGTTATAGTCTAATGTCCTACCATAGTATTATTATGTATTTATATAGCACTGACATCTTCTGCAGCACTTTACAGAGCACACAGTCAGCATACATTTAAAATGGCCTCGGCCATATTTTGGCATCAGGTTAAGCTGGAAGACAGCTCACCCTGTGCCTGATGAAAGTCCGGGTGGCGTTAATGCTATTCTCCCTCTGAGTTGCAGGCGGGCGAATTTCCTTTTTTTTTTTCTAATTTGAGCTCCAGCAATAATCCAAGCTAGTCACTGAGCACCGCTCTATAACTTTGGGTTGCACTTTAACTAGGAAATTTTAATTGGCCACACCCACTGCTGTGGTCACGCTCACCACTTAGTTTGGCCACGCCAACTTTTGTCACCAATATCCTTTGGGGAGGGGGGAGTCATAGGTCTGAAGTGTCTAGACCAGCACAAACCCTAAATACAGCCCTGAGTGTATATCATTGGTTTCCTAACACTTTCATGATGCGGACTGCGTCCCCCCCCCCCCCCCCACACACACACTGCTCTGTTCAGCTGTAATCCTGCCCGGACTTGGCTCTGATCCACTTGGGTCATGACCTGTGACCCAGAAGATTTATTGCCAGCACATGCGCAGTTTATGCTTTGAGAATGCTGTGACCACTCCCCCAGGCTCACATTCACTGCTGCCAGTGCTGTGAGCCTGCCACACTTAGGAGGCCGGTGGAAGTGCAGCCACTGCATCCTCAAATGACAAACTGTGCGTAAGCATTACGGAAGTGGCATGAAATGTGCATGTGCCGGCAATAAATCTTCTGGGTGAAAGGTCGCGACCCAAGTGGGTCAGCGTCTAGTCCAGGCAGGGTTACGGCTGAACTGAGCCATGTGGAGGGAAATGCAGGAAAGTTTGTGGGAAGGTAGGAGGACAATGACATGCACTGCTTATTGAGGTATGTCACCTCATATTTCATTTTGGCAGGGAACACACTTGACTATTTTCGTGTGCGTTTCCTGCACAGAAAAACTGAGAACTCATGTTAATCAATGGGCTAGTCCACACTTAATATGTTGTTCACGCGCAGAAAAAAAACCTGACATTTTGAGTGTGCGAGGAGTGAGTGGGGTGGCCACCTGGTTACTCTTTTTCTTTTTCTTTCCTTTCTTTTAATATGTTTTGTAAAATGTATCTATTCATTGTGCTAAATAAAAATGTCTTGATAATTTTATAAAAAATCCCTTGCTTTTGGGTCGTCTGTCTCAAATCCCCTCATTTATTATCCTAAAGCTTTTTGATACTGACATTCTGCATCCTGATTCTGCACATTTTGTCAGTTTTCTCTATCAATTACATCAGCTGCTGTGAAAAAACGCACGTGTTTCCCTGCATAGAAACACACTTGGTGTGCAGAAAAAGTATGAAGGAAACCGCGCGCAGAAAACTGAAAGACAAGTGTGTTCCCTGCCTAAATGATACCAGTGCTGAGCTGTGATGTTAAAGGGACACTTAAGTCAAACAAAAAAAAAATGAGTTTTACTCACCTGGGGCTTCCAATAGCCCCCTGCAGCTGTCCGGTGCCCTTGCCGTCTCCCTCCGATCCTCCTGGCCCCGCCGGCAGCCACTTCCTGTTTCGGTGACAGGAGCTGACAGGCTGGGGACGCGAGTGATTCTTCGCGTTCCTGGCCACAATAGCGCCAGCTATGCTGCTATAGCATATATCATATACCATATAGCAGCATAGAGGGTGCTAATGTGTCTGGGAACGTGAAGAATCACTCGCGTCCCCAGCCTGTCAGCTCCTGTCACCGAAACAGGAAGTGGCTGCCGGCGGGGCCAGGAGGATCGGAGGGAGACGGCGAGGGCACCGGATAGCTGCAGGGGGCTATTGGAAGCCCTAGGTGAGTAAAACTCATTTTTTTTTGTTTGACTTAAGTGTCCCTTTAACTATATCAGTGCAAAAAGCCTTTTAGTAGGACGTCATACACCGCAGGGAGAAACATCCATAGCAGTTAAAGAGCACTGAGGGAAAGCCAATCAGAAATGCTGTTCCTAAAGCATTACTTCTGTTTAACAGCATCATCTCCTGGGCTCTGATAGCATATGTACAGCTGATGTCTCTTAATGAGAGTAAAATACTGCATGTATGTCCCCAAATCAGACTGATTAACTGTAATTGACAAGCCAATGCCGAAACATTGGTGAGTTAATTTCTTTATGACGGTAATTTCGCAAGCGGGCCTTCATAAAACGATGAACATACATTCCGGCCTTTGTTCCGCAGTGGGGCTACTGCAGCTGTTTTCTGCATGTTATCTCACTCCTCTTAGTCAACTAGAATAACAGGCGATGGCGATTTATCTCTTGCCTTCCCTTAGATTTATTTTCTTAGTTGAAATGAGGGAATTGTTTGGGTTTCTAGAATGACACTTGCTAACAACGTGAAAAATCGAAATGTCAAAGTATTAAAAGTTTTTCGTTGATGGAAACTTTATGTTGGCAGACGAGACTTAACGACACTAAGCTAAGTGCACATTGTCTGGTGTAATTCGTATAGCAACGGATATGAATTATTCAGTGTAATCTGTAAATCACTGCAGAAAATGCCAGCACTATCTAAATGCGTATTAAATAATAATAACATGTGCTCAGCATATGCAGTATATGAAATTCTACAAATTTAGCTAAATATTATTTTATTTATTGGCAGTCGACAGCTTTCTGGCTTACTTAATATGCATTATTTACGAAAGGTCCAGCCCACGAGCAATTTTTGTGGCAACTTTTTCGCACTGGGTGACCTTTTTTCACAACGAACGATCATTTGTTGTGAGATTATGCAACATCGTTTACCTGAGTCACATCATTTACCTGAGTATCCTTGAGCTATGTGGGGTCATTAATACTTACCTGGAGCTTCCTCCTGCCCCATTAGGTGCATGGGGTCCCTTGTCATCCTCTCCGGCCATTCTGTTCTATAGGAAATCCCCCAGTAATCCGGCCAGTTGTGACTGGTCAAGTGCTTCTGCACACACCACTCCCATGCCCGGAAGTGTTCTGCGCAGAACGCTCCCGGCTGCAGGAACGTGATGGGGCTGCGCACACAGGCTGAGCCATGTATCCGTAGGAGAGCGTGGATGGATTATTGGGGGGTATAGAGAACGGAGGGGCCAGAGAGGATGGCGAGGGACCCCATGCACCTAATAGGGCAGGAGGAAGCCGTAGGTAAGTATAAATAAGCCCACATGCTCATCTCACGTTCACTTTAAATAAAATTAGTAAAACGATGTTTAGCAACTGTCATGTCGGATCATTGAACGATGATCATTCAGATCTCCATTGACTGCCACAGGCATTTTACCTCCATTGTTTAAACGATCACTTGTGCCATTGTTGCTACGATCGTGAGGATCTTTACGTGGATACTTAGCTTTAGGCATCATCAAAGGTCTTTAAGGATAATGATGATCATAATCCGCATGCAGCCAGAGTAGGAGGAGAAGTGAAAGGAAAGCAACGTGAAGAGGTCATCATCATTGGGGAAAAGCAGCGTGTAGTGCTGTGTGAGGAGTCTGACAGTGAGTGAGGAGGGGGGAGGCAGGAGAGCAGCAGTGTTTCATTTGACTTGCACAGCAGAAGGGAGGAGGTGGCACTGCTGTCCTGACTGAGGAGGAAAGGAGTGGCTGAGGGTGAGCATTTTGTTTGTCACAGACTCACAGCCAGCCAGTGTGCTATTGTGTTGAGCTGCTGCATGACATGTGTGAACATTAAATGAAGAAGAGAAAATTGTCGGGTGCTGTGCAATCCAAACATATGGGGGGGGGGGGGAGGGGTCTAGAACCGGTCCTTATCATCGACTGTATGTATGCTTTGTAATTATATTGCTGGACGTCCTGGTTGTACAGAGGTAAGAACGTCACATGACTCTATGCTCCACAATATCTGTCTTGTGCTGTGAACAGCACTACGGAAGATGTTGGCATTATAAATAAAAGGGTAAGCAATTTTGAGGTAGCGCAAAAGAATTTTTCTATATTTTAGTGTTATGTGAAAATGACCTTTTTATTATATTTTTTTATTCTATGTGCCCTGCCCTTTGGGCTTGAATGAGATACCTAGTGCTAGCAAAATGACTTTAAAAGCATAACATTCACATAATCCAGCTGAAAAGTTCCCGATAAGAACTCTCCATGCTTTTATTACGTTAGAGAAAAGCACTTCCCCTCGCTGAATTCATGTTGGCGTTTGCTCTTACGATTATCAGAGGGTAAATCACTGTCGCATTCAATAGAGTCATTCTGGCTTAATGAAAATAATTGTACAATATTGCACTCTGCTGAGAGCACTTCAGCCCTGATTGTACGCCGATGCCGCTCTGTTTGCTATTAATGATTTCGGGAATGAGAGGCGCCAGTGCAGGCCTTTTATTCCTTAATTCCTTTATTACGTGATTATTCAAAAATGGAATTAGCCATGAGAACTTGGTGTGAGACTTATGAATTTGTTGAATGATGGATAAAAGCATCATTAAACCTAGTTGAGATGCTGACGATATTAATAGAACACAAAGGCCTACGGAATTTCTGAAATGTTCTCTCGTTTTGGTTTTAATATTTTTTTATTCAAATGGAAAATGGCTTTAAACAAGCAAAGAAAATCAGCAGTATAAGATAACATAGTTTGTTACATAGTAGGTTAAATACTCAAACATCTCTAGAAAGCAAGTAAAATAAAATCTACAGTATATGGGTTTACTGTAGAATGTCTTTGATGGTGACCACCAGGTTCCAGGTTCAAGTTCTAGACTTTTTTGCCGCCTGAAGCAATACATTTTGAGAGCCCCTAAGCCCCCATGAATAAATAGAAATAAGTGGCAACACAGCTCTCAGAAGAGGACACATGGGGGAGTAAAGGAGGACACAGGGCAGGAGGGGAAACATGGGGAAGCAAAGGGGGACACATGGGGGACAGAAGGGAACAAATGGGGAAGCAACGGAGGACACAGAGAGACAGAAGGGGACACACGGAGGTGCAAAGGAGGACACAAGGGGACTGAAGGAGCCACATGGGAAAGCAAAGGAGGACACAGAGGGACATAAGGGGACACACATGGGGGTGCAAAGGAGGACACATGGGGACAGAAGGGGCCACATGGGAGAGCAAGGGAGGACACAGGGGGACAGAAGGGGACACATGGAAGAGCAAAGGGGGACACAGAGAGAATGAAGTAGGCACATGGGGGAGCAAAGGACACAGAGGGACAGAAGGGGACATATGGGGGTGCAAAGGAGGACACAGGGGGACAGAAGGAGCCACATGGGAAAGCAAGGTAGGACACAGAGGGACATAAGGGGACACATGGGGGTGCAAAGGAGGACACATGGGGACAGAAGGGGCCACATGGGGGAGCAAAGGACGACACATGGCGGTCAGAAGGGGACACATAGAAGAGCAAAGGAGGACACAGAGAGAATGAAGTAGGCACATGGGGGAGCAAAGGAGGACACAGAGGAACAGAAGGGGGCACATGGAGGACAGAAGAGGACACAAGAGGAAACATGGGAGGCTCAGGAGAACATATGAGGTACAAGTGGGACACAATTGGGGGGGAACATCTACAAGACGCTCCTGGACGCACCAGGTTATAGTATATCTAGTTTTTGCCCTCTAAATCTAGGTGCGTCTTATAGTCTAGAGCATCTTATACTGTATTCCGAAAAATACGGCACATTTGCAATTTGCGACTTGAGGAGATTTTCCTGCTCTTTTATAGTTTCAACACAAGCGCAAACACACAACATATGCAGCAGGGCCTAAGTTAGTGATCATTTAAAATCACATTGCAATCTCAGCAGACTAATGGAGATTTCCATGAGCCCCCTGTGTCCTTGCATTCTGCGAAATACAATGTGTAAAATGCAGGGAATTGCAGGCAGTGGAAAGAAAAAAAATAAATAAATAAAAAACCTTGAACAGTTTATTTGTATGATGGAGTATGCTGTGTTTACATGTAATTTGTTTTAATGTAAACTGTTATGTCATTGTGCCCTTTCCACTATTGTAACTTCAGATGAATGATGCCTTTGGGGCTCCTTATTGTGTTTTAGCTTTGCTTATCTTGTTCAGGCCAAACGCTCGCATAGAGTAGAAATAACTCAGCCAAGGCCCTCGTTTCCTGAGGTGTTGGCTAATCTAGCACGTGTACACACGTGTCTCACCACCTTGTTTAGCGATTTGGCATTAAAGCCATCATTATTTGAACAACCATATAATTCCTCCAATTTCATCACTCAAATGTTTATCTACTACTTAACCACTTGAGGACCGCAGTGTTAAACCCCCCTAAAGACCAGCCTGTTTTTTTCCTAATTGGCCACTGCAGCTTTAAGGCCGAGCTGCAGGGCTGCACAACAGAGCACACGAGTGATTCCCCTTCCCCCACCTTTCCCCCCCGAAAGAGCTCTCTGTTGGTGGGGTCTGATCGCTCCAAAGTTGTTTATTTTTTTAATATAAATATTTATTCCATTTGTTTTTTTAATAAAAATAGCATTTTTTTATTTGTACCCCCCTGCTCCCTCCCTCCCTCCCCCCAACAGCCAATCAGGGTGATCAGCTGTCATAGGCTTTAGCCTATGACAGCTGATTACTGTCCAGCCTATGGAGGGGACAGCCATGTCACACAGCTGTCCCCAGTACAGCGCAGCTGCCGATCACATCGCTGTACATGTAAATAGACGGCGTGGCGATTGCCGCTCGGAGACTGAAGGCGGGGCGGAGCTCCGCCCCCCGAGAAGGAGATCTTCAGTAGCCGGCTCCAGAACCTGACGCCAATTGGTGTTAGGCGGTCCTGGGGCTGCCGCCGCGTCCACGCCCATTGGCGTGGGGCGGTCTTTAGGTAGTTAAAGTAAACCATAGACCTCATTAACTAAAGATTTGATACTTACCTGGGGCTTCCTCCCGCCCCATAAACACATCTGAGTCCCACGCCGTCCTTCCGCGGTCTGCCGTTCAGCCGCAATCAGCCTCAGTAACAGGCCCAGTCGCATCAGTCCGAGTCTACTGCGCATGCGAGGGAGGTCTGCGTATGCGCAGCAGACCCAGACTGGACCCGACTGGGCCTGTTACTGAGGCTGATCGCGGCTGAACAGCAGACCTCGGGAGGACGGTGTGGGACTCAGATGTGTTCATGGGGTGGGAGGAAGCCCCGGGTAAGTATCAAATTTTAAGTTAATGAGGTTGCTGGTACACTTAGGGCCCATTCACACTAGAAACGCTTTTCTGAGCGTTTTGCGATTGATTAGCATTTTTTTTAAATCGCTCCTATTCAATCTCATTAAAATCGAGGTAAAAATCGTTGAAAAGTCACTGCTATTTTTACGTACGCGGTCGCAAAATTGCTGTGATTTTTTTGCCAATTTTTACAGCGAATTTAATGAAAGTGAATGGGAGAGATTTTTAAAAAATGCTAATCAATCGCAAAACACTCAGAAAAGCGCTTCTAGTGTGAATGGGCACTAAGTTACTTAACCATGCTGAGTATGCATTGCCCAAAATGATTATTCAAGTGAACTCGAGGTGAGAGAGATAGGTAGACTGCCATATTGGTTTCTTTTTAAACAGTACCAGTTGCCTGGCAGCTTTGCTGGTGTATTTGGCTGCAGTAGTGTTTGAATAACACTAGAAATAAGCATGCAGCTAATTTTGTCAGTACTGACAATATTGTCGGAAACACCTGATCTGCTGCATGCTTGTTCAGGGTCTATGGCTAAAAATATTAGAGGTAGAGGAACTGGTATTGCTTCAAAGGAAATAAATATGGCAGCCTCCATATAATTCTCACCTCGGGTTCACTTTCAGGGCTCAGGGCTAGGCATCCCATTCTGTTCGGGGTAGGGTGGGAGGTGTAGATGGCTTGATGAAGTTTGCAGTAATGAGTACAATAGCAGGATTTTTACATTTGGTGGATGGCTGTGTCAGTCAGTGTCAGTCAGGACTGCCATCAGAGAACACCTGTACTCAAGATTAGGGGAGGACTGGGACCTTTTGGCCTGGGGGGAAACACAACCTAGAGGCCCTTTCACGGTAGTCCCAGCCCCAATCCATATCTTTCTCGAGCCCAAATGTATATAGTGCACTGCTCATACACTAATTGATTTTCCACAGCAGATTCGATCACTGTGATCAAATCTGCTGGAAACTGATGCTCCATCATTGCTGCTCAATCATATTTTAAATCAATTTTGATTTAAACTCTGTAAAGTGCTACAGAAGATGTCACTGTTGTATAAATACATAATAATATGGTAGGACATTAGACTATGACTATGGTAAGGATTAGAGTGTGAGCTCCTCTGAGGACAGTCAGTGACATGACTATGTACTCTGTAATGTGCTGCAGGAGATGCCAGTGCTATATAAATACATAATAATAATATAGTAGGACATTAGACTATGACTACGGTAGGATTAGAGAGTGAGCTCCTCTGAGGACAGTCAGTGACATGACTATGTACTATGTAATGTGCTGCAGAAGATGTCAGTACTATATAAATACATAATAATAATATAGTAGGACATTCAACTATGACTATGGTAGGATTAGAGTGTTAGCTCCTCTGAGGACAGTCAGTGACATGACTATGTACTCTGTAAAGTGCTACAGAAGATGACACTGTTGTATAAATACATAATAATAATATGGTAGGACATTAGGCTATGACTATGGTAGGATTAGATTGTGAGCTCCTCTGAGGACAGTCAGTGACATAGCTATGTACTCTGTAATGTGCTGCAGGAGATGCCAGTGCTATATAAATACATAATAATAATATAGTAGGACATTAGGCTATGACTATGGTAGGATTAGAGTGTGAGCTCCTCTGAAGACAAGGAGTCACATGACTATGTATAGGATAAGAGGGGGAGGGAGAGTGTGCTGTAGAGATGTAAAGGGGGGATATGAAAACACAGGGGGGAGGGAAAGAGAACAGGAGATGGAGGGGGGGGGGGGGGGGGGTATGAAAACAGAGGGGGGTGGAGATACAGAGCAGGAGATGAAAGGGGGAGAAAAAAAGCAGAAGAATGACAACTTTATCACCAGCCTTCACTGCACATCCTTGCAGTTATAGCGAACTCCTGCACACAGCAGTCTGCCTGTGCAATGCTGCCTGACTCCAGCACAAGCTGCATTCTGTCGTCTGTGCTGCCAGGAATTCTCTGCAAGGCTGCTGCAGCTGCTCTTCACATTCTCTCCCTGTCAGGCCACAGTGTTAAATATCGCGCCAGGGAGAGAGAGAGCAGGACAGGACACAAGCCAATGAACTCCAGCTTACGGAGCCCTCCAATCACGTGGTATGAGAGGCTCTGCTTCCTCATTGGCTGCCCGGCCCCATGTGATCCCAGCCGACTGGAAGCATCCGCCCCCTACACTTCTCTGCACTCTGTAGCCATCGCAACAGCAGGGATGCTGCAGATCCGATGGTATTGTAAATACTAGCAGCGGGCAGTGATGACTAATGCTCAGTGGCATATATGGGTAGTATAGCGCCTATGGCAAACACTAAAATTGCGCCCCCCCCCCCCCCCCCCCGTCACAGTGTCCCTTTATAAAAACGGCATCCTTTCTCATGTACATATGTTTTGGGAAGCTTCATATTGCCAAAGTTCTCTGCACTCTAACAATAACCTTCCCGCCTTTAAACACCTAACACTAATGTGACATGAGTATGTACTCTGTAAAGTGCTGCAGAACATGTCAGCGGCAGCGCTACATAAATATATAACAATAATATAGTAGGATATTACACTAGGATTAGATTGTGAGCTCCTCAAAGGACAGTCAGTGACATGACTATGTACTCCGTAATGTGCTGCAGAAGATATATAAATACATAATAATATGGTAGGACATTAGACTATGACTATGGTAGGATTAGATTGTGAGCTCCTCTGAGGACAGTCAGTGGCATGGCTATGTACTCTGTAAAGTGCATTACACTATGACTATGGTAGGGTTAGATTGTGAGCCCTTCTGAGAACAGTCAGTGACATGACTATGTACTCTGTACAGTGCTGCAGGAGATATCAGTGCTATACATATACATAATAATAATATGGTAGGACATTAGACTATGACTATGGTAGGGTTAGATTGGGAGCTCCTCTGAGGACAGCCAGTGACATGACTATGTACTCTATATAGTGCTGCAGGAGATGTCAGGGGTATATAAATACATAATAATAATAGTAATAATAATAATATGGTAGGACATTAGACTGACTATGGTAGGATTAGAGTGTGAGCTCCTCTAAGGACAGTCAGTGACATGACGATGTACTCTGTACAGTGCTGCAGAAGATGCCAGAGGGCTATATAAATACATAATAATATGGTAGGACATTAGACTATGACTTTGGTAGGATTAAATTGTGAGCTCCTCTGAGGACAGTCAGTGACATGACTTTGTACTCTACTCATAGTCTACTGTCCTACCATATTATTATTATGTATTTATATAGCACTGACATCTTCTGCAGCACTTTACACAGTAGGATTAGATTGTGAGCTCCTCTGAGGACAGTCAGTGACAGGACTATGTACTCCGTACAGTGCTGCAGGATATGTCGGTGCTATATAAACACATAATAATAATAATATGGTAGGACATTAGACTCTGACTATGGTAGGATTAGAGTGTGAGCTCCTCTGAGGACAGTCAGCGACATGACTATGTACTCCGTACAGTGCTGCAGGATATGTCGGTGCTATGTAAATACATAATAATAATACTATGGTAGGACATTAGACTATGACTATGGTAGGATTAGAGTGTGAGCTCCTCAGGGGACAGTCAGTGACATGACTATGTACTCCGTACAGTGCTGCAGGATATGTCGTTGCTATATAAATACATAATAATAATAATAATATGGTAGGACATTAGACTATGACAGGATTAGAGTGTGAGCTCCTCTGAGGACAGCCTGCTGAACCCACAGTGACTGCTCATCACATTCTTGTCCCCTTGTGAGAGTCAGAGTGCAGCTGACGCAGCAATAACAGACAGGGGGATCAGATTGCAGGGCAGCCAGCCAGTGCACTACACATGCATCACTTTGCAGCTGAACAGACGCTGCCTGCAGAATCTGGGCTGCATACAGAGTAAACAATGCTCTCTCCTCCCTTGTGCAGGGCTAATCTACTGATACATTTCCATGCCTCACTGCACTCCCCCTCCTGCAGATCTGTGTGCTTCTTCTCATCTTCTCCACTATGATGATGCCGAGGTGAGGGCAGATCTGTGATCCTGGAAGAGGGGAAGAGTGCAGGCAGGGAAAGAGAGAAGTGATCCACCCCAGACCCATACCAGTCACCTGCCTCCCCAGTCTCCGGCTCTCTACCCAGCCCCTCAATCCTCAGCATGTTCCCATCTGCAATGTACGAGTCTTCAGAGCTCAGTGCACTCACTCTCGCCTGGAGCTCCCCCTAGTGGCGCCTCCTCTCTCTTCTCTCCCCTGGACAGAACGAGCAGCTTAACTTTGCCTGTGTGTGTATCCGCTATCGGGACACACACCAGGCGGCTTCAGTAGCACAACACGGGTGCAGGCATGGCGCCCATGATGTTATTGGCGCCCATAGTACTTGCCATGCCTGCATCCTTCTACATACGCCTCTGCTAATGCTGCCCCACCGGCCCTCCATGTGTGAGCAGGCGGCGGCCCGGGGGGCAAACGCCTCCCATCCCCCCAGGCCAGTCCACGCCTACTCAAGATAAATGGTGGGGAGAGGCACACCTTTCCATAGTATTCGGGTGCATAACCACGGATGTCAAGCCACATCCAATAGACAGTCCAATAGTAGAAAAGATTTTGCTTAGCACTCCAGCTTCTCAGTGAGAAAAAGGGGTCCCCTTCTTCAGAACAGTGCAGACAAAAGTTTTTGTCTGCACTGTTCTGAAGAAGGGGACCCCTGATGGCCCCGAAACAATTGTTAACTTCAGTGTTGACATGTAATTGGAGAATAAAAAAATCTTTTGCTCGCTGAGAAGCTGGAGTGCTAACCAAAATCTTTTCAACACCTGTAGTCACACATGGTAGCATCACTATAAATAATGGGGCCCCCAAATGTTCACACCCCTTCCCATGTCCAATAATTACTATACTTGTATAGTGCCTTTCTCCTCAAAGCGCTTGCAAGGCAGCCACTAGAGCGCACTCAGCAGGCAGTAGCAGTGTTAGGGAGTCTTGCCCAAGAAACTCCTTACTGAAAAGGTGCAGCTTACTGAACAGGCAGAGCCGAGATTTGAACCCTGGTCTCCTGTGTCAGAGGCAGAGCCCTTAAAGGGAACCTAAACTGAGAAGGATATGGATTTTTCCTTTTAAAATAATACCAGTTGCCTGAATCGCCTGCTGATCCTGTGTGTGTCTCTAATACTTTTAGCCACAGCCCCTGAACAAGCATGCAGATCAGGTGCTCTGACTGAAGTCAGACTGGATTAGCTGCATGCTTGTTTCAGGGTGTGATTCAGCCACTACTGCAGCCACAGAGATCAGCTGGTCTGCCAGGCAACTGGTATTGTTTAACAGGAAACATCCATATCACTCTCAGTTAAGGTTCCCTTTAACCAGAGTCTCTGGCAGCCTGGGGGGCCTATCTTGAAAAGGTCATAAAACAAGTGTAGACATCATGATCTCCCCCCTAGCACCTCCTCTTAACCATAAATGGATCACAATAACTCAGGTAGATTCATTTAAGTTTCTTGGGCCCACAATCTCAAACAACTTAAAATGGGATAACAATACAGCCACCAGTGTTGATCGGATACCTCATTATCCTATTCGAGTTTGGTCGAATTTGGATAGTAAACTATCCGAATTCACTCGAAGTTTGATATCCGATTCGACCTCGGATATCCGACGTCACTATCCGAGTCTGTATTCGAGTAAAATATTCGAGCTGGCCTTAAATAGCTTTTAAAACTTGTATTGGAGGTCAATGATGCATGAAACCACCCTTTTTTATGAAGAAAAACATCAAGTGATTATGTGGTGATGTAGTAGTTATAAAAAAGGTATCAAAAATAGTAAATTAACTTCATGAAAAGTGTTTGCATGAGAAAGTGTGTCCAAAATGGTTGTAAGTTGGAAGTCTTCATTTACATCGTCTTCATCTTCTTCTTCTATATCTTCTTCTACTCGAATCTTCTTCATCTTCTTCTTCTATATCTTCTTCTACTCGAATCTTCTTCATCTTCTTCTTCTATATCTTCTTCTACTCGAATCTTCATCAATCTTCTTCTTCTCTAATCTTTTTCAATCTTCTTCTTCTTCTTCATCTTCTATATCTTCTTCATCTTCTTCTTCTATATCTTCTTCTTCTTCTATATCTTCTTCTTCTTCTTCCTCTTCTCTATCATTATATTATGTGTCTTGGTTTTCCTTTCTTTTGTAATATTTTTTTTACTTCATTTGTGGAAATATTTTATTTTAATAACACCATAGTTATATTTGTGTTGATGGCATAATAGGTAGTGGCACATTGCAAGCCACAGCGCCTTTTTCTGTGTACCCTGGCGGTGGTAA